>NC_056739.1:3634415-3774415 GCF_019279795.1 Protopterus annectens | reverse complement strand
ACAACATTTCAAAGCAAGCTGTAGTGACTTTCATTGCAAGTATGAATTGTATAGATAAATGGTTCAGAAAGCAATGCATGCAGTGAAAAGCACAATAAATATATCTGACTGCAGCAGCAATATACTTGCTTTTTTTTGCTTAACATTTTTAAAACAAATTAAAGATCAATTTCTTTGTTATTATCAGTCAGTAATTTAAAGGTTAAATTGCATAATACTGAAGGACAGTGTGTTCGTTTTATCTGCTAATGAAGATCTTCATGTTGAGAAATGCATTTTTAGAAAAAAAATTCTGATGGAGGCTTTGAAATGTAGTAAAATATGTACTTATTGTATTGTTTTATTTCAAGTATTATCAACACGATTAGTTCATTGTTCAACAGACCTTCATTCTTTATATATACTTTCTTGAATTTGCCACAATTTTATAAACCAAAAAATCTAGAAAGGTGTTAAAAGTAGAAAGTAAGAGGACTTAGGGGCCCCAGTTAGGCAATCGTATTTAGCACCTCTACTTGTAAGTGGTAACCATTACCATAGTCAGGAATAAGACCTTTTATCTGATAAAAGGTTATATACAGAACTGCCATGGCCCTCGTATATGCTTGTCCAAGCCTTTGTCTAAACACTGCTCCCCACGAATTAGGACTTTAATAGATACTGAATTGACATCAGTGGCATTCCAAATAAATCTGGACCTTTTATCATATAAAAATAAGGCAAGTCTTGCCTTTGCCATTGCCACATACAACCTTTGAAGTACCCAAATGGATTAATATTAAAAATAAAGCTCACAGCAGTGTTGATGCTTTAAACTACACATCATGTTGTGCATGGACCAAAATTAATCTCTGTCCTGATGCCTTACCTAATCGATTATGAAATTTTCTTTTAAAGGTAGATATGGCCAGAGCTTACCCCTTCTTCAGGAGAACATCCTTGTTATGTTTTACTAGGTAACTTTACCTAAGTATTGAATTGTCATGTTCATGCGTACGTGTGTACTTTGAAATACCAGCCATCTTTATGCTCTTAACTATTTGTAGCTTGGTTTAAGGCCAATATGTCTCTTCAGCTTGATTATTATGTGATATTTAAAACAATAATATGCTGCTACCCCAGTACCAAAATACATCTCCTACCTGCAGTTCAGGCTGAACCTGTCTCAGAGCTCTCTGCCTTACTTGAAATAAAATAGGTGAGACATTTGACTTCTAGAGGTATGGGGTATGTTTCTTTCTAGGGTTTGAAGCCAGAATTATTTCATGAAAATCTGCTTTTTATTACATTAGATGTAGTTGATTTATTTGGTAGTATACCACATGAAATTGGTTTAAGTTGGTTGGAAGAATACATGAACACCTTTGGACAGTTTTCTAACAATGACTTCCTTACCATACTCACATTAATGGACATTATTTTAAATAATAATTTTATGTACTACGAGGGTGATTTTTACAAACAGGCTAAGGGGGTTGCTATGGGTGCCCATTGTGCCCCAACCTATGCTAACTTAATTTTATCTTGGTGGGAACACACCTTTATAACTAATAGTGAATTGTGCAGCTGCCCTGCAAATTTTATAAGTCTTCTTCTGCAAAGGATGACATGGAGGCATAGAGTTCCATTTACAATAGCATCCACTTTAGTATCCATGTTAAAAGTTTACTACATGTAGCTGGATCATTGTTTTGAATCTCAATGTTCATAAAACTCCATTTTATTCTATGCAGCACTGAAAAAATAGCTCTTACAGAGTTCATTTTCATGTATTTTATGTAACACACACACACACACACACACACACATCATAGATATGGAGTTGCCTAGAATGTGTATTTTAATAAGTGTCCTACCACTAGGCATTAAAAAAAAAAAATTTGTAACACAATACAAGCAGAGGATTTATGATTCCATGTGGCACACAGGTTTCTATAATGCTCACATTCCCCAGAGAGACAGCAGGAGATGGGAAATGTTAACTTGCACAGTTAAAAAGAAACATTTAACAATGTAAGATTTTGGAGTAAAAGAAACAATGGAAGTGAAGCAGAAATGCATCCTTTCCATCCTTTCATTTTTTAGACCAAGTTGCCTTGACCCTTTCTTTTCAGTTTCGGAAATTCACAAAACCCTAACAAAACAATACTAATTTACACGTGTGCAGAAGTAGTGGCAAACAGCTTTGTAAAGTATCTGGCACAAAGATTAATCCCTGTCTGGAAAGGATTACAAGTTGAAAGAGGAAAATCTTATATAATACAACATTTCAAAGCAAGCTGTAGTGACTTTCATTGCAAGTATGAATTGTATAGATAAATGGTTCAGAAAGCAATGCATGCAGTGAAAAGCACAATAAATATATCTGACTGCAGCAGCAATATACTTGCTTTTTTTTTGCTTAACATTTTTAAAACAAATTAAAGATCAATTTCTTTGTTATTATCAGTCAGTAATTTAAAGGTTAAATTGCATAATACTGAAGGACAGTGTGTTCGTTTTATCTGCTAATGAAGATCTTCATGTTGAGAAATGCATTTTTAGAAAAAAAATTCTGATGGAGGCTTTGAAATGTAGTAAAATATGTACTTATTGTATTGTTTTATTTCAAGTATTATCAACACGATTAGTTCATTGTTCAACAGACCTTCATTCTTTATATATACTTTCTTGAATTTGCCACAATTTTATAAACCAAAAAATCTAGAAAGGTGTTAAAAGTAGAAAGTAAGAGGACTTAAAGGCCCCAGTTAGGCAATCGTATTTAGCACCTCTACTTGTAAGTGGTAACCATTACCATAGTCAGGAATAAGACCTTTTATCTGATAAAAGGTTATATACAGAACTGCCATGGCCCTCGTATATGCTTGTCCAAGCCTTTGTCTAAACACTGCTCCCCACGAATTAAGACTTTAATAGATACTGAATTGACATCAGTGGCATTCCAAATAAATCTGGACCTTTTATCATATAAAAATAAGGCAAGTCTTGCCTTTGCCATTGCCACATACAACCTTTGAAGTACCCAAATGGATTAATATTAAAAATAAAGCTCACAGCAGTGTTGATGCTTTAAACTACACATCATGTTGTGCATGGACCAAAATTAATCTCTGTCCTGATGCCTTACCTAATCGATTATGAAATTTTCTTTTAAAGGTAGATATGGCCAGAGCTTACCCCTTCTTCAGGAGAACATCCTTGTTATGTTTTACTAGGTAACTTTACCTAAGTATTGAATTGTCATGTTCATGCGTACGTGTGTACTTTGAAATACCAGCCATCTTTATGCTCTTAACTATTTGTAGCTTGGTTTAAGGCCAATATGTCTCTTCAGCTTGATTATTATGTGATATTTAAAACAATAATATGCTGCTACCCCAGTACCAAAATACATCTCCTACCTGCAGTTCAGGCTGAACCTGTCTCAGAGCTCTCTGCCTTACTTGAAATAAAATAGGTGAGACATTTGACTTCTAGAGGTATGGGGTATGTTTCTTTCCAGGGTTTAAAGCCAGAATTATTTCATGAAAATCTGCTTTTTATTACATTAGATGTAGTTGATTTATTTGGCAGTATACCACATGAAATTGGTTTAAGTTGGTTGGAAGAATACATGAACACCTTTGGACAGTTTTCTAACAATGACTTCCTTACCATACTCACATTAATGGACATTATTTTAAATAATAATTTTATGTACTACGAGGGTGATTTTTACAAACAGGCTAAGGGGGTTGCTATGGGTGCCCATTGTGCCCCAACCTATGCTAACTTAATTTTATCTTGGTGGGAACACACCTTTATAACTAATAGTGAATTTAAGGAATGTTGGATTTTTTACAAACGTTTTCTTGATGACATCTGTATTTTGTGGATAGCAGGAAAACCGAAATTCCTGGAATTTTTGTCTTATTTAAAAGGAACCACTAGTTTCTTGGATTTTACCTACCAGGTCAATAAAGAAATACTTAACTACTTAGATGTCAGTATATCAAAGCTGAATGGTAGATTTTCTTCTAAAATCTACAGGAAACCAACCTTTTCCAACTCCTACCTCCACTTTAAGAGTGGACACCCTTTTTTCCAGAAAAAGAACCTGATCAAAGGTCAGTTAGTTAGGGTTAGCAGGATGACATCTGAGGACAGTGATTTTATCATTGAATGTGATAAAGTTTGTGATATGTTTAAGGATAGAGGTTACCCACTACCTTTGATACAGGAAGTAAAAAATGAAGTAATTAGTGGTCGAAAGAATAGATTTCTTCCCATTTTAGGACAAGAAATTGTTACTATGGATATTGTAACTACTTCTAATGATATTATTTCCGATACCACTAGACAAGATGCATTTGTACTTGATTGTAATGGTGACTCAGGGATTATTAAGAGTGTGGTTTCAAAAGAATGGCAAAAATTTCCAGAAATTACTGACATTGAATTGTTAAGACATAGCAACTTGAATTTTACATATAGAAAAGATTTAAATTTTAAAAATTTGTTCGAGTCTGGATACAATTCACGTTTTTTTAAAAAAGGAATTAAAGTAAGCACATGCAAATGTGGAGCCTGCACACAATGCAGTTATTTGTATAATGCATCCCAAATAGAATTACCCAGCAGAAAAAAGGTATTGTATAGTCAATGTTATGCAAATTGCCATTCCTATGGACTGGTTTATCTTGCCCTGTGTAAATTGTGTTGTTCCTTTTATATAGGTAAGACGGAAAGGAAATTAAAAACACGAATTTATGAACATCATTATGAAATCAATAAGGAAAATATTAATAACACATTATATCGTCACAAATTGGTTTGTAATGATGCAAGTTTTACATTTTTTGTCCTAGAAATAGTTACTAAGGACATTAGGGGCGGTATGTGGGAGACACGACTAGAATACCGTGAGCTTTTCTGGCAGATATGGTTAGATGCTTCAAGACCTCCAGGACTTAATGATATGGTTTCTATTAAACCAGTCCTGAAATTAAGGCAAGCCAAATTATAATTTATAGTATTATTAGTATCACACTCAAACATTCATTACAAATATTCAACATAATTTTAACATAATATATATTCATTTTTTATAAACATTATAGTGATTACACTATCATTTAGTTATTATTATGATTATTTTACATTTATATTACATATTTTATTACTTGCTTATTATTATAATTGTTATAGTGATGATTAAATGAATGATTTTGTTATGTGTATTTTCTACAGATTATAAAATTCGGTTTCAAATGAGTCTGTTCCCTTTAAGAATGAATATTCAATTGTTCAATTATTCCTTGTTATTGATGACCAATGGCATATAGGATTTTTTATTAAGTGGTGTATATATAGAACTGTATGTTTTTGTAGCAAGTATTCTGATGAAGGTGTAACGAAAACGCGATTTATACAGTGAGAGCGTTAAAAACTCTGGTTGTCAGCATATTCGTTTCACGTATGCGTTTGTGGCTGTTTGTGGCTTTGCTTCAATTAAACATCTACTCATTCCTCTCATAGGTGAGCTCCCAGTGACTTTTTTCGTTTTTTGGTTCCTTATTCACTGGTATCTACTTGGTTTTTGGCTTTCCAGGGTTTAACCAGAAACCCACATTCATGCGTTACTTCAATGTTTGTAGTAATTGGTATACGAGATCTGAAAAGATCCAGCTAGCTAGATGTTGCAAAGGACTGTCCCCATAATGTATGTCAAATCTCATATGTTCCCTGCCAGTTATCAGCCAACTCTGGCCATGCTGAGAAAATACATTCCTCATTTTCAGTTACCCCCTCAATATCTTTATCAGGTCAGAGATATGAACAGAAATCTTTGGAATATAAATATTTCCATTGTTAAAAGTATAGAAAAGATGTTATATGGCAAAAGGTGAAAGGAAGAGATAATATTTGGAAATTCTGGAAAACTTAATCCCTTCAGTACAATTGTCCATCAGTAACGCCTGTTGTTACAGGCGATAATGAGAATCCTGGCCATAGTGTAAAGCCTCGTATTGAAGACCGAGGCAAATAATCTCACCTCCAAACCTACGGTTTGTTTTCTGGAAAGAAGTAAGCTCATAGGTTCATGTGTAGGCACTAGGCTATCGGCCCTAGGGCCTATACAAGCCTAGCCATAACGATTCCCTGGCTCTTGCTTCCCACAAATATTTACTTTCCTGGACCCGTGTCTAGCAGGGCTACTGATGTGAGCCCCAGGATGAATTCCCTATCTCCCATCCAATTGTCAAGGTTCCTGTTGAAGAGGGCCATTGAGGTGCTCTGCCTGACATGCATGGGCAGCCTATTCCAGAGTATGGGGAGTCTCTGGGTCAGGAATCTATCCCTCCAGCATGTTCTATTCATCATGATGACAAGGTTAAGATCCCTGGAGCGTGTGGCTCTGAGGGATTGGGATTTCTTTAGGTGTAGCATATCCAACAACTCTGGACTTGACGTGGCCTTGTATGTTAGGCAGAGATCGCCTCTGTGTAGGCGATATGTGACAGAGTATAGTTGGAGTTTCTTTAGGAGGTCAGCATAAGGCATCTGCTTTAGGCCTGTGATTCTTTTTGTGAGGTATTTCTGCAGCCTTTCTAGTTGTTGCACATGTCTTGTGAGGTACATGCCAAACGGGGCATTGTATTCTATAATGGGTCTAATGAGGGATGAGTACAAAGGAACAATGACCTCCTTTTCTTTGGATGAAAAGCTCTTAGTGATGAGGTGTGCCACGTAGAAGGATTTTATAACTGTTGTAGCTATGTGGTTATCAAAGGTGAGACCACTGTCCACAGGTCTCATCAAACTTTTGGTGTTTAGTGTACTGCCACCTATGTGGTAATTCACAGGTATGTGTTTTTTTCCCAAAGGGGACAGCTATACACTTTTTGGCATTTAGCTTGAGCCCATGGCTTGGCACCAGGAATCTGTTTCAGTAACGCCCTTTTGTAGTATATCCACATAATCTGGGGATTCAATAATGGCTCCCAGTTTACAGTCATCTGCTAACTTTCTAAGCCAGAGTCCCTTAGTGTTGGCCTGTAATTCACAGAAGTAGATGCCAAACAAGAGTGGTCCCAGGACAGAACCCTGTGGTACACCACTTGTCACTTGTCTGGAGCTGGATTTGGAGTTGGCTACTTTTACAGTGTGTGTTCTTTCAGTAAGCCAGTTTATAACCCATCAAGTGATATAGGGATTAATGCCCATCTTGGTAAGTTTATCTATGATTCCAGAGTGGTGGATAGTGTTGAAAGCCTTGGCCAGATCCAAGTAGGCTGTGTGAACCACCTTACCCTCATCCATGGCTCTGGAGACTGATTCAAAGAAGTCAATCAGGTTCAGGAGGCAAGATCAGCCCTTCACAAACTCAAACTGGGTGGGGTCCAGTGTTTGAAGGTCGCCAATGTCTTTGTTTATAAGTTCCATGATAATACGTTCAATGGCCTTATAGATCAGGCTCATCAGACTGATGGGACGGTAATTCCAGGGATCCAAAGTGGATCCCCCCTTGTGGATTGGGATGACTGTAGCTTTGTGCCACTCTGTAGTGACGAAGCCTGAGGTGAGACTATGATTAAACATGACACATTGGTGAGGTGCCAGTTCATTTTGCAGTTCATGCAGTACACAGCCCGGGATGTCATCTGATCCCATGGATGCTGTATTCTTCGCTTTGGAGAGTGTAGTTTTTACCTGAGTGGCTGTGATTACTGGAATTTGGCATTCTTTCGGTATTGAGATGAGCCCTTTAGGGGGTGAGAGGGGGTGATGTTGGCACTGAATCTATCTGCCAGGATATTGGCAATATCCTTGGGATCAGTATATCTAGTGCCATTCTGCTGTAGCTCAGAGCAGATATGAGTATTGCCATTTAGATTCTTGACATAGCTATAGAATGCGTTGTGGTCATCTTTAGAATATTTGGCAATTTTGTTTTCGTAACTAGCTTTGGAAGATTATATGAGGAATCTTAGATTTCTACTGGGGCTGGTGAGGGAGTTTTTTGAATCCTGGGTTCTTCCTATTTTCTGCAACAGTTTCTTCCTTCTGTTGTACAGCTTGTTTATGGCAGGAGACCACCAGATTGGCTTCCTATTTTTAGAGGACAACGTCTTGGTTCTGTTTGGGATGGCTCAGTCCATGCACGAATGAATGTGCTCATACAGCACCTTAGTGTAGGATTCAGCAGTTGAACTTCCAGTTCCCATCTGCATGGGTGTCATGAAGTTTGTTACTTCTGACTTGAGAAGCATGAAGTTGGCTTTGGAGAAGTTTTGTATGGAGGTTTCCTTAAAGGTGGGGTGATTAGCTTATCTGACCAATGAGGGGGTGACCACTGGTGTAGAGCATTGATCTCCCATGTTGGTAATGACCAGGTCTAGAATATTGATACCCCTGGTGGGACTATGAATTAGTTGCTCTAGTGCATTGGAATTTATGAATTCCAAGAACTGTTGAGCAAAGGTGTTAGTACAGGAGTAGTTTCCCAGTTAATGGCAGGGTAGTTGAAATCACCCAGTATTAGGGTGTTTGGTTGTATCTTAATATTTTCCAGTATGTTTAGAAAGGTGTAGTGAGAATCTTGGCGCATGGTGGGTGATCTGTAGCAAGCTATAACTTGTATTGTAGTCTTACCTAGTGTTAGTTGCACTTGGAGAATTTCAGATGCATTGTGTTGGGCAACCAGCCTGGAGGTGCGAATATCCTTGGTGAATATGGACACTCCTCCACCTTTAGTGTATCTGTCCTGGTTTGGTGGCCGAAAAGTGTGGTATGAGTTGTACCCTGGTATTGCAGGGGTGCTCTCTGGAGCTTTGAACTAAATCTCAGTTACTGCACAGATATCGATGTTCTCTATTTTTAGGAGAGCCTCAAGAGAGTGCATCTTGAGGTTTAGACGTCTAGCATTGAGTAGCATTGCCTACAGATTTTGCTTGCTTGTACACATTATGGTGGTAGTTTTGTCCTTTGAACCTTGCCTAAAAAAGGCACTATGGGGTGACAAGAGCCTTAGTCAGTAACCTGAATCCCAGAGGCGACAGGTGCAAACCATCTCTTGCAAAGCATTGTGGTTTGTCGCTCATGTCGTCCAAGTAGACAGATACTGGATCCCCTTTGAATGACACCAGAAGCTTAGCTAATTATTGAAGTCAATCATTTTGTCCTTATACTGTGGTATCGTTCTGGGCGATGGCAGAATGCTACTCAGGGCTAGGGTCATACCTGCCTGGGCTACATGATCCAAGAGCTCTTCTATGTCTCTTTTCATGTAGTCCAGGGGGGTACGTCTCAAGTCATTCATTCCAACATGAACAATGACAGAGTCATATTTGTACCTGTTGTGGAGTAACTTGAGTGCATACGTTATGTGGCGGATCCTGGCACCCGACAGGCAACTAACTGTAATTTTCTCCTTGTTCAGCCTGGTGAGTGGGACATCAGTGTGCCTGACTATAGATTCACCTATGACTAAAGTGTTGGGTATGTTGTCTTGCCTTAGGGGCTGATGTTGGTTGACACACTGGTGTTGTGAGCTATGTGATGCTTTGCTTGTGTTTGGGGGTGGTGTTTGTTTGCGTTTCCACTTCAGAGGTCCTTGTTGCTTGGGCAGGTTCATGTTAAGAGCCTCCTCATATGTGGGTTTTGTGTTGCTATGTGTGGGTTTTGGTGGTGTGGGTTTTGAAGGACTGTGTGTCATTTGAGGTGTTGTGTGGTGTTAACCTTCTCCTCTTGACTGTCTAGCACAATCTTGGCTAGAGAGAGCTTTGCTTCCAGTTTGGCTATGTGAATGCATCTCTTACAGGTTGTAGTGTTGGGTGGTAGGAGGAGAGGGTTGACTGTGTACATGAGGCAATTGCTGCATTGCCCCAGTATGCCCAGATTTACCAGGTGGACAGGAGAAATCACCAGAAGCTGACCCTTGGACATGCCTGGTTAGGTGCTTTCTTTGTGTAGTACAAGAGCTGTTTTCCTTTACTTTTTGGCAAGGTACTTGCAATTGTAGACTGTCTAGTGCTTACAACTATTTTCTCCTTATTACCACGGAGAGGTGAATGCTGGTAACAAATTAAGACTTCCTAGTGCTTTTTAGCAAGTTTTAGAGCAAGTGCTAGTCACAAGTATACAGATGTTAGTGCTACTGCTGATAAACTAGCTAGTTCTAAGGGAAAATTCAAAGAGCAGACTTTCTGGCACCGGGAATAGTTTAACCTTAGCCCCGCGGTGTGCAAATTTATGCCAGAAAGTTGAAAGGGATAGAGAAGGCTACTGCCACCCTTCTCAAAAGACTAGTCCTCAGGACCTAAGAAAGCAAACTATCCAAATTCAAACAGGCTATTGTTCAGAAAGTCATTTGAGGAATAGGAAGAACTATTTGGAATCGGCTACCAAAAGATTGAAAGGACTTCACTTACAAAAGTAATCTAAGTGCAACTCCTTTTGTGACATTGGTTAATTTTATTGGTGCTGTGGACTGCTATCATTACATTAAGCTTATTATACCTAGCTAACTTATAATTTAATAATTTATATTATACTTATGCAAACTGATAACTTTGTATTCAAAATCTGCATAATCTTTATGTACATTGATATTTTGTATACCAATTAATGTTACAGCAATATTATCTACAATGTGTAGCTGTACTTGGGCTATGTCCGAAAAGGGTCAATAGACCAGTTCACCTACTTGGCTCTGGAATTCTCAAAAATAAATGGCCAATGTTCATGCATCATGAATGAAACACACAGATATGTTCTACTTAATACTGAATACATAATGTTTACAGTTACTTTTCATGGATATGATGAACAGACTGCTAAAACAACTACAGAGTCAGCTACTTAACTGGGAACAATAATTAAAAGATGTGGAAAGACCATAAGTATTAAAGGTTAGTAGAAATAAAAATAAATATTACATGAAACTTTTCATATTTTTGTTCTGGAAGGTAGGTGGTAAAGGTGAATTTTGGATCTAGAGGCTCAAATTAAAAAAATACACATGGTCTCAGTGAGGTACAGCTTGCAGCCTACATGGTACTTTGTAGCTTGTATCATACTTAATGGTAGGACCTATTTAGAATGGTAAGAGTTATGACTTTCAATGGAAAAATGTAGCATCTATAGGACTGTCACCAGTGTAGAAAAACTGAGGGTACCCAATAATGCAAAACCAATTACCAGTGGCAAGATTGCAACAACTATTATTATGGTGCTCAGGAGACGTCAGCTTTTGAGCATGGTTGAGGACGACTTTTCAATTCATTTATAAATTTAGCAGTTCACTGAAGCACAGATGCCCCTTTTCAAGGACACTTGGGTAGAACTGTGCCTGATTAAGTGACTCACATAGAGTAGCAGAATAAGTAAAGGGATGCTGAAGCATCATACCCAGTCCTGCAGGTGGGAGCTCATTAGCAGCCTATGGTTTTAATAAGCTGTGCTCAGTGGTAGCCTCCAAACCAGTGCTGCAGGTGGGAGTGCATTAGCAGACCATGGCTTTAATAAGATGTGCTTAGTGGTTGTCTCCAACCCAATGCTGCAGGCATGAGCTCATTAGCAGATCATGGCTTTAATAAGCTGTGCTCAGTGGTAGTCTCCATACCTCTCAACTGTCCAGATTTTCACAGAATGTCCAGATTTTTGCCTCATATTTTTGGTCTGTTCTTTATAAAATGTGTCGTTTTCTGGCAAGTCATTGAGGATTGAAGTCACTAAATAATTCTAAATGACAGATATCTGAGTTTCAGACTTCATATCTTTCAGAAAATGCATGCTAACCCAAACTCTGCTATTCCAGCAACTTTCGAAGTTGATAGGAGCAATATTTAAAATCTGTTCCTATTTTGGGCCTTTGTCCCCTCATTATTTCTAGCATTGTCCAGCTTTCTTGTGCTGTGAGGTTGAGAGGTATGGTAGTCTCCAACCCAGTGATGCAAGTGGGAGCTTGTTAACAGACCATAGCTTTAATAAGCTGTGCTCAGTGGTAGTCTCCAACCTAATGCTGCAGGCATGAGCTCGTTAGCAGACCATGGCTTTAATGAGCTGTGCTCAGTGGTAGTCTCTCATATGCTATTTTCACTATCTTCCACTTTTGAACCATAAGAGGTACATGTACCTCCATATGAAATATAGGAAGCAGCAATTCTGAGTACATTGTTGGGGTTAAAAAGAGTATATCTGACAAACATTCATTAAAGATTATGGCAAAACTAATTTCATAAACTTTAGCTATACCCTGACTCAGGTAAAATATGGATTCCTGTCACACTACTGGAAACTCAGAAGATATGATAGAGAAAAAAAAACTGAGGCCACCTTAACACGGTTACTTTCCTCATCTAGAGGTGACACAGTTGCATATCTAAAGCTTGCCTCATCTACAAATGGCTTAGTGTTCTCAAAGTGATACATGTCTGAGACATGTCTCAAGCAGAGATAATACACTGCTCTAAGCCTATCATATCCCTGCAACTTGTATCATATATGGACTATGCAATGACCTCCCAATGATATAATCAGTGGTTTGCCTCCTCTTCTGCCTGGTTCTTAGTTAGACATGCAGTCCAGAAAACCATTGAAGACCCTAGCCCAGTAGACTAAATGAATCAAACCCGGGACAAAAGGAAGCATTTTAGTATCTCATAGCCTTAATTCTGTGCATTAAGTGCCAAATAATGCATTGCTTTCATAGTGACCTGTCTGAGATTAGTATCCCTCCGGCTCTTGTGCTGCACCATGTCAGAAGGGAGATGATAGTGCTTCATGGAATAAACTCTGAATGTTGCACTTGGTTTAGTAAAACATGACAAGGTTGGCTGTTTAGGATCTCTGGTAAAGGTGTCCTGCTGTGCTATACAGGAATGTTAGTAATCTGAAGGCATTGCATAGCAAGTTGTAAGGCTTTCAAAACATTGATCTTTGTGAGAGCAGCATAATTCGGAAAAAGAATTCCTGATCATACTGTTAATTTATATAAGAAGGGTCCTATGATACATTAAATATGTTTGGCACTGGATCTTGTGTTTGATGATCTTGACATTTTTAAACTGTAGTTCTCTTCTGGGTCAGGAAATCACCCTAAAGAAACATTTAAATAGTGTCTCTAAAAGAGTTTTAAATTAACACTGGGAGTTACATAATGAATCCCATGTGGACAGTTCTTTTTTTCCTCAACCTCTTTATGAAGCTTAGATAATTTATGTCCTTATTTCATATCTCTATTAGTATTCCTACATGCAGCTTTACCTTTGGAGGTCATTCCAGATATCAGCACTGTTGTACATTATATACCCTTAGCTGGCTGACTTTGTTTCAGAATTCATTATATCTGTCACTTCATGACAGACAAGTATATTGCTAGCCATCTTGGGACATGCCATTTTGTGATGCAATGAATTTAGACAACATAATAGCTGCCTGCTTCAGATCTTTCACATGCAGCACTGATGTCTGTTGAGGAAATGCTGATGTTTGTTCAAACGCTATTGTTTTTAGTAGCCCAGTACTGGTTTTTACAATACATCACATGACTTTGTTTTTGTAGCCACATTCCTTCTGTACTGCCCACTTCTACGCCCTTATTTCTGCTCTCACACTGCCCTAGTCCTTCTTCTTCCTCCTTAGATGTCTAGTCTTTTTGTTTTTACTTGCCTTCATCTGTGCTTCAGTTTAACTTTAAAAGTGACTGTTTAAATAAATGCCTCATAGCCAGTAAGATAACGTGATCACTTGTCCTGATTTTTGTGTGTGTACTTTGCATCTATAATGTCCTATGCTGTTTGTTTGTTGACTATTACTTGTTCGTAACTATCTCTTGCGTGTCATGTACTTGTTTAATATACAGTTCATCTGATAAAACAGTAAGAGTCATACTGCAAAAACATGCCACGTATTTTTATACTAATCTGTTGATGAATGTCAGTCTTCTACATGTTTATATCACAAAATCTGCCCACCTGGATTTACCTAGTCATTAAAATAATAAACAGCTAAACATCTGTCAGAAGAGACAGACCTTTAATAACCTCTTTAGTATCTCAAGTGCAAGTTGAAGGATAGCAAAATGTCTTTTTTTTCTGGGACAAACGTAAATTAAAATACTTTTTAATTTAAAAGTTCTCATCACATGATGTAATAGTACATGCAAATGTTAATCTTCTACTGGAAGTAATTCAGTCCATTTTAAATATTCAACCCCAACTACAAAAAAGCCTTTATGATTATTGCAAATGGTGTGCATCTAATAAATCCCTTACAAGTCATAAAAAACTGTCCTACAATTTTCCTATCCCCATAAATCGCTAAACCTTCCAGACAATGCTATCACAGAAATCAAAGCAATATAAATCAAACCATCACTATCATTTACTTCTAATAATCACAATATCAGTAAAAGTCCTAGTACAACTAAAATCATGCTATAGACTATCTCATATTTTGTCCTCAACAGCTTTCACATTCCTAGCTAAAAACATATTGTTTCCCAAACTGGAATGCAGTCTAACTTTACTGTCTCTAAACTCTGTGCACACCACAGAAAGGTTGTGTATCACTAAATAATATTGGCAGATTTAAACTGCTGTCTGATTCTTACACTCACTAGTTACCTGCTAAAAAGCATAAAATGCCTGTCAGTGCCAGAGCAATCAGCCCTCCTTTTAAGCTGTTTAGTATTTAAAATATTAAAACTACGATACTGTCCAAGTCTGACAATTAAATGTCCATTCAGGGAATAACCATATGCATTAAGTAATCATTTAGAGATGACATTCTCTTAGACAAGCCCCAATTCATAAAAGGTATTGGGGGAAAGCCTTCTCTGGTCCAAGACCTGTAAGCCTGGAATAAACTAACATCAGACATCATAGCTCACAATACCCTTCTAGATTAGAAAGGTACATAGGTTTTTACTAAACTTACAGCCAAAGGAAACCATCAAGCAGCTTTTGTAGTCTAATGGTAAAGTTTGTGACATTGTATCAGTTATACTTGAGCAATTCATGTATACTTGGCATTTTAACAGTGTAATTGTATTGTATTTTACTCAGCTATGTATTTTATAATATTTTGTTTCAAACCCTTCTGTCTGATTTACCTGAATCATGGGTGGCTGAAAAAGGTCATTTGATTAGCCTACCTATCCTGTTAAATAGTAAACAAATAAAATGGAAGTTGCTTTTTCAGCAAGGGTGTTTAGTTGAACCACATCACTGAGTTTTCACTTGCAAGACAGAAAGAGAATAAGGACCCTTTTTGCCCTCCTCACGCACCTTGAATATTTCACAGTACTTATTACTACAATATAATAGTTAGCACTTGCAATGTCCCAGGTGAATGAGAAAGTGCTGTCAGAAAACAAAGGTATTAAAATTTCTTTGGAGACCAAATTAAACCTCAAAGATCATCACATCAAATTATATAATGTGAGATCTGAATGAAAGGAATCAAGTTAAGATGACAAAGAACTGAACTTTATGTTCTGAACAGCATGAACCTGTATTTCAGTCATGTCTTATTCTTAGAGAGAGAGACCTTGAACCAGAGAATTTTTGCTATTCACCCTCAGGATGTTAATTTTTGGCATGATCCAACAAGTTTCCTCTGTTACATTACAATATATGGTGAGAGTGCAACAGAACTGCAGTATTTTTATAACACTCAGTGGTTATGCTATACTTCTTGTAAACAAGAACAGCCAGCAGATGTGACATACCTAAAGCCAGATTTAATAACTATGGTGTTGTGGACAAAACAGGTGTATGATCAATGTTAAATCTGTGTGTGTGTGTGTGTGTGTGTGTGTGTGTGTGTGTGTGTGGTGGGTGAAAAAAACATATGATGAGTAGTATGGAACTTTATCAAAAAATGTGATTTAAGACCCATGGAAAAATACAATCAGGTAGTTGTGTGCATTTTATGTTTGTATTATTCATACCGCTCAACTGTACAGATTTTCGCAGAATGTCCAGATTTTTGCCTCGTATTTTTGGTCTTTTTCCTCATAAAATTATGGTTTTCTTGCAAATTTCTGGCAAATTATTGAGGGTTGAAGTCAGAAAATAATGACAGACATTTGGGTTCCAGACTTTATACCCTTCAGAAAATTCATGCTAATGTAAAACATTTTATTCTATCAACTTTCTAAGTTTGTAAGAGCAATATTTAAAAAGTGTCCTTATTTTTAGGCCTTTGACCCCCCCATTTTTTATAGCTTTGTTCAGATTTCTTGCTCTAAGAGGTTGTGAGGTGTGTAAAGCATGCATACCTATATGTGACTGCCCTGCAACCAACAATCCTGTACAAAAACTTCAGAGCTGTCAAAACAAGAGCATATGTGAAGGTGCTTCACTGAATGGAGAGTACTGACCCAGTCTAACTTGATGGGTGTTATGTTGTGTTGATGCTGTGTTAGGGCAAAGCAAAGCCTAAATAATGGCAGAGATATAAAGTGAAAGGAGATCAATGGACTGAAAAAGGTACAATTTGTAAGATGGCATTGATCAATGAGAAAGAGAAGCTGTGTAGACATTTGCAGGAGGCAGAAACATAGCAGTAACTGTAACTGTACAGATGTTATGATGTGTGAGGAAATGAACATAATCCAAGCAATGTTAAGTGGTATTTGTTTTGCTCAAACAGATGCTGTTAGTTGGGTGTGAACTCAGTACTGTTAGCATCCTTGGTGTGATAGTGAGGAAGAGATGATGACAGTTTTGGAACAAGCAGAGAGAAAGTAGAGCCAGAGCTCTGTATTTTAGTGGACTGAGTTTAGAAAGAGGTGGCTACTATACCTTTGCTACTAAGGTTGTAGGTTGGGGTGTCAGTGATGGGTTTTATTCCAAGCAGAGAAGGAGCACCTTGGAGGAGTAATATGGATAACTGGGAGCCCAGAAATGGACTGGATCTATCTTTTGCTGAGATGCAGCTTGTCTTGGATAAAGGTGATGGTGTTCAAGGCATGTAGAGTTGTTGAAGTATCCGTAGTGCTGTCATGCTTCATAGAGGAGGCGATAAACAACAGTAAGCCATGTGCAAGTTGTGCAGCAAGCAGGACACCTTTTCCCAGGGGATATTCTAGCCTGTGGTGAAAGGAAATGAGAGATTTTATTAGCCCAAAAATGAAAGTAGTTGATTTTAGACCAAAATTTTTGAATATGCTCTCGAAGATTAAGCAATCAGTTGGGACAGATGTCTGGGTGTCTGATTGAAGTGGTGGTGTTGATAATGTTGTTGTGCTGGTCCAACAGCTTGAAGAAGCTCAGGACTTTGGAAGGTATTCCCTTAGTATCAAAAAGCATAGCCTTGTTTTTTGGGGTAGAATAGAAATATTTTGAAGGTAAAACAGTGAATTAGCTCCAGAAAGGCAGTTTGCAATTCTCTGACAGAAACGGAATCGACTGACAGAAATGTGGTATTTCACCTTTTTTAGTTGATTTATGTTTGGGCTTTTTCACTTCTGGGATAAGATTGTTAAAAAGCTCATCCATATTTACTGAGAATAAACAGTCTTTTAGATTAGGTCTTGTGGATTTAGTACATTTAATGGTTTCTTACATTTGTTACCTATAACTGTATAAAGTTCAACTTTCAGAGGAGTTCTGTGGAAACATTTCTTAGATATCTATATAAAAAGTAAAACTGTATAGATGGAGACAAAACAAATGTAGATAATCTACAGATACAGATCAATATATTAAAAGCAGATCATAAAATGGGACTGTAGTTTTTCCCATGGGTTAAATGAGTGTGCAAAGGCAAGAAACAGAATAGGGTACGGTGGTAGCATTGTTACCTCACAGCAACAGGTTCTCCCATTCGATTCTTGGCTTGGCTTGAGAGTGCCTTCTGTGTGGAGTCTGCATGTCCTCCCCGCGGTTGGGTAGCGTTTGAAAGACATGCGTGTGTAAATGGGCGTGCCTTTGTTGAAGGTTGGGCATCGAGCTGGCACCTCGGCATTTTGTAAAAATCTACTGCCAATCATTAGCGGACCGGAGTTCCGCTGTGGCAACCCCTTACTGGGAAAAAGCCAAAAGACAAACAACAACAACCAGCAGCATACACAAGAACTTTTTCCAAACTTTAGCCTAAGAATAAAAGTAAAGTCATTCATAAATAAATCAGCCCTTCCAGACATTGTGATAAAGTAAATGACATTTCTTCAAACAGATAGAATACTATCCTCCATGATTTATTTGTCTGTAATGATACTTTTGATGAATTCTGTCACATTCTCAACTTGTGTATTAATGAAGAAATTGTAAATGAGGTGCAAATATACAGGTAAATTAAAAATTTTGGGCTTCGACTGAAGATGTTTAATGAGATAGATGAAATAAAAGAAGCACAGCTTTGCTTTCAAAAATTACACTTGTCGTAAAAAAAATGTCTAGAGCAAATAAAGTGCAGAAACGGCTTGCTTTTTTATAAACTTCTCTAAAAATAACTGTCCTTTCAGCTTTTGAAAGCAGTAATAATAGATAGATCATTTAATTACATCCAAAAGCTAAAAGGGAAAATTGTAAACATAATGTTATCAGTAAGCAATCAACTGATCAGCCAGCTGTATGATACAGCAAATGTTCTAACAGAAACAACACACAGAAAAATGTCAAAATACTAATGAGACAGTGCTATGGAGCTGAGAGGGAGATACCCCTTATACAAGTACAGACAAAACAAAAATAGAGCCATAACAACTACTAAACACGTAACACAACACTTCATATAGTACTTCTTAGTATACACAATTTTAATATATTAAAAACACACTTTTTGCATGTATTTTAAAGTGTATATTAACATGCAAGTGTTTAAATGTTTTTCTTTTATTGAAAAATTATTTTTTATTCATGTTATTTTGGTACAAGTTATTTATGTTGTAAAGTACCTATTTCTTTAAGAAGCTAGAGTTCTTAGTTAATACATCACTTCCTTTTACCTCATTTCCACATCTATATAAGCACCTGAAATGCTATTCTATTGTTGAATCTGATGAAGTCCTGTTTAGCAGGATGAAAGCACTTATTCCTTTTGTACTACTAATAAACAACGTTTTTATTTGACTTTTCTCTGTGGTATTTTGGGAGTCTTTATGGCCTAGGACCATCTGAGCCAGTTTTGCAGTGGTAGTGTTTGTGTATTTGTTACCTTAACTAATGTACTCAGAAATTTGGACTTAAGTACTAAAGGTTCCTCACACTAAAGTAGTCGAAAGAAAAAATGCAAATGTGATCACACCAACATAGCCAATCAAGAAACAAATAGTCCAATAGCAGCAACCTTGCAAAAGCACTAATCCTTGGAATAAAAACAACTTTTGAATTCTTTGGACTATTTGTTTCTTGGCTGGCTGTGTTGGTGTGATCACATTTGCATTTTTTCTAACAAGTACAGACAAGAATTTTATTTTTTCTATCAGTTTGTTAACCAAGTAAGTCCAATAGAACATAGTTACACCCTTTTCAGGGGTAACCTACAAGTACTGTTTAAGTAACTAAGCATCTCCTAGACAAATAGAGGCTGATGGAATCAAACCCTGGATTACAGGAAGCAACGTGTTAATGACTCATAGTCTTAATCCTCTGAACTGACTGCCACAACAAACACAATGCATAAGCTACTCGAATGATAACTGTTTCCACAAGTTATTTATTTATTTGACATTTGTTGGCCAGGTTGGTCCGACTGAGCATAAGCTCTTTTTCAGCAGAGGCCCAGAGAGAAAAGCTCCACAAGTAGTAAAGACAAATGGTATAACAAATCAAAATTGTATAAACAAATAGAAATAGGTAGAATAACAAAATGTTGAAAATGAAAGGGTTGAACAATGAAAAAAGGTAGAATAACAAAATAGCCTTAAATAGGTAGAATAACAAAAAGTGAAACTTAAAGGGTTGGTATAATGGTTAATATATTTAACTTACAGACACAAGGTACAGGGTTTGATTCTCACCTTTGAAAGGGAAATTGGCTAGGCTTAAAATGGCCCACAAGGGCAGCTAGCCTATTACTTGCCTATGAATCTCAATTTGCATGAGACCAGATAGGATACTTTGTTTCCTACAAATAATCTGGAGAAAACAAATTAAATTCCTATTAGTAATATTGGTATTTGAACTCCGCATGGACCTATGGTGACAGCTGTAGTTTTCCCATTTCACAAAGGGATTGGTCACATCATACCCATACAATTGTAGACCCATCAGTGTAAAATCATGGCAGGAATTGTTGAAAAGGTGACAGTGCATCCTGCTTGACTTCACCTCATTAAGGTAATCAACATTATCTTATGTGACAGGATAATTAACAAATTAGGTACCTGAAATGTCAATTCATGCTTAATGCATTGGTTGAACACTGCTTAAGCAACAGAATACAACAAATCAGTGGAAGGATTACCTGTCAGTCTTGAAGTGTTAACTGTGGTGTCCAACAAGACACTGTACTGCGGCCACTTAATTTTGGACTGTCTTCTCAAATATAAAAGTGTTAAATTGGCTTTGGATAAACAAATATGGCAATGAGTATAAACTGGGAAACATACACTATTCTGAATCTTCTCAACATGGTGTACAGAAGGTATATGCCACGTAAAGTAGAAATTACCTCATATTTAATATCAGTAATGTAGCATCAATAGACTTAGAAGAAGGGAAATACATTAATAGACAATAGTATAAAGTTTGATTTGGCATAATGGTTAAACTCTTCCCCAATGAACTATGAACTTTTATATATTTACAAAAGGTAAATTATTTAAATGATGGCATCATCTTTATTAATAATAAAACCAAGTACTAAAATAAATGTATCTCTGCCTGTTACTTATAGTTTTATCTAGAACACTAAGAACTCACAGAATTGGCAAAAATGTTAATTGAATCAAATAATTGTGAGAAAAGACTTAAGTAACCATGGTTAATCATTTATACATTATTTTCCTTAGTTTGGTATGTACACATTTCTCATTCAGTAGCCCATCTAATGGTGAGGGGCATATCTAGTCACTTCATGAAGGTCATTGTACCACTTTCTACCTTGTTAATATAACCTATTATTGAATACAGTATTACTTTCTCTAGCTGTGGATGAAACCAAATGAAAGCACATGAAAAAAGTGCAAAGAGTCCTTGCAGAAAAAAAAATCACAAATCTTTGGCTGAAATACTTGAATTATTCAGAAACTTTTCAGGGGCTGTCATTGTATTGTAGTTTAATTGGTTACTTTGAGATTACTTTGGTCAGGTCTATATACTGCTTTGAAGATAAAACCAGATTGGAAAACCTAATATTGGAAAGTGTTTTGTAATGGATTGGTTACTTTTTGTATTATTGATACCTAATCAGTAGAAGTTATTAACTTACTTTAAAGACAATTTTGTATACAACAGTTAAATTTATGAGCTTATCAAGAGGGCAATAAAATGGAAAACAATGGAAATTCATCCAACATTATGCAATAATACCATAAGCTGGAGTTAAGGATTGTGAACATTATAATGACATTTATTGTGACATCACAACTGTATATCGATTACTTGTGAAATCAATGTGCCTCTGATCTAAGGCTGAGTATGGGGACATACCCGTTTATAGATATTGACTGGATTTCTGGATATCTGTGGAACAGAAAGTATGGTGGACCATTTTTACCTGATTAAAGGTAACAGGCAGTACATTCAGGTCAATGCACCTTCATCGCTGACAGGCAGTGTGGTAAGATCTCTGTAGAAGTTTGGCAGGAAACATTGTGATTTTATCATGTCGTTCTAGCTTTGAATAATGTGAGTAATGCCGATTGGTAATGGAGTTGTGGGCATAGGGGACAGTAGCAGTGGTGATACATGCATGATCTGGTAGGAATGGATTAACTCTGTGATAATTTAAATTCTGGTCAGTGATTCCTAAAAGGTCACTATTGTGTACTACTACTTTTCCAGTAGCAGAAGTTGATATAATATAGAGATCATTGGTCCTTTGTGAGAATGGTCCTAGTTTTATCAATATTCTGAAGAAGAACTGAATCAGCCCTCAATTTTTTGTGAATCAGTTCTGAAAATGAATAGTGGCTTTTTCAGTTGTGTCGGTTGACAATAGCAAAACATAGGAACCTATTAAAAACATTCAGCACTCAGGAAGGCTTGCAGCAAAAAATACACTGAAAATAAAAACAGTACTTTAGAATCTCTGTTAATAAATTATCAACAGGTAGAATAACATTCAAATGGACTGGTCATTCTTAAGTTGTTTGGAACATAGGTTGTTAGATTTGGAACATAGGTTAATGTGGTTGTAAAGGTATTAAAGGTCTCTTATGTTTTTGTAATGAGTACTTATTTTGTTTACATTTACAAAGATGAATTTACCTATGAGATCAATGTCTAGAGTGTTCTCATACCATAATGAGTTACACAATTCTTAGCTGTATCAGAAATTATTTTGTGCAGTTATTGTCAGCTGAGAAGTTTGCAGTATCTTGATATTTTAATTCATGTATTGGTCATCCTTTTTCTATGTCACTTGACCCAGTAAGGTTTGTAGTAATAGAGCAAGCCAATTCTGTTTTCTCTATCCTTAATAAAAGTATTTTGAAACATATACTTTTTCCAGTATGTCTTGGGTTTGTCCTAGTGGGATATGCTTGATATACTTTCGAAGTAATCAAAGGCATTCGTACTTCATTCCAAAACAATCTCAGTTGGGTCTTAGAGCATAGGACCATTGTCTCTGTTTTGAAATCCTGCCACATTGCAGTGTTACTCACTTTGTTATGGTCAGTGAACCTGCCAGCCCTCCAATGTAATTTTGTTTTGTGGTTCTTATCTGCAATCTTTTCCTTCCAGTCTTGACTCAAAGCTGTCTTGCCAGCAGACAAAAATGCAACTGTTATATCCCCACACTTATGTCCTCACCATGAAATGATAAACAGGAAGGTAGATGAGATATCACCTTCTCCACTTCCTATAACTACACTGAATGTATTTGACTTACCATTAAGAATGAAGATACAACTCTTACTCCCTAAATACAGGCACTAAATGCACACAGCACTGCCCCAAGAAGAACATACTGTTTTAGCAGTCCACTAGTCATTCTGGGTACACAGTCCTATACCTTCTGCAAGTCCACAAAACATCTGTAGACAAGACATATGTAGTCAAGACTGAAAAAAAAAACATGGCTCTGTAATATCCATACAAGGATAAAGAGCTGATCCACTGTTGAATAGCCAAAATGGATTCTACATTTCTGATTCTTAATCAGAGGCTTGACCAATAGATGGTGTCTTTCAGCACTCTAATAATGCTTTCCCCCAAAAAATTAGGAGTGTCACATCTCCACATCTGAATGTACCCTCCTGCCCCCCCTTTCTTTTACAAAGTAATGGAGATAACTCCATCTCCTTAACTCATAGTTACTGGTGGCATCTTGCACACAGCATTAAAATAGTGTATAAAATATGACACCCCAACAATATCCTGAGCGTTCAGTATTCATAAGCATAGGTCATTCATGCGAATAGACTTGCCACTGTGGACATATTTAGTTACTGCAGTGTTCTCATCTACAGAAAGTGCCCTTGATTGTGTTACTTGCTTCTGGCACTCCCTCCTGAGAAGAAAGCACATTCACTGGTATTAGGAGTTGCAAAGTGTTTCCTCCACCTCCTAACAGTGTTCACATTTAATGTTACTATTCCTTCACCCTTGGTAAGGAAGACTGAGTGATGTCCTGCACCACTCCTTCAAGGTCACTGGATGGTTTGTAACAACTTCTATGAATCTGCATGGTCTCACAAACTCCAACCATATTCAAGCCTTCATGTTTTTGATGGTCTTTGCTGGTGCTTCCTCACCTGGCAATTAAAAGTCAAATTCGATGCCATCGTGCACTAACATTGCATGGAAGTCTATTTTAAATATTCAGTGCAGTATATAATTATCTCAAGTTTTCTTTCAGTTTGAGTTTCTTGAATTTTTTGTTGCTGTTTTTCAATTTCTCTGTAAGGAGTGAGTGCAAAACTTTGGGCACAGAAAACTCTTGACAGACATTCCTTGCATTCTTTCATTGTAATCCACTGTCTTGCAGGTTAAGGTTTTGACAGTTCTATTGTAGGACCATGATGTGGTAGTTTCAAGGGCATGTATGACCAGGAAGCATAAAGAAGACAACACTACGCTAGTAAACTGTGTGCCAAACTAATGTGACACAAAAATGACTGACATATTAATGTGCAGTCATGAATAGATTTCATTCTGGGTCTTGCATTTAAAAGTTTTGAAGTGTTAGGAAATTTTTCCTTTCCCAAGTATAACTGAAATGCCAACAAACCAGGAGAACCTTTATTACAACAGCAAGTGCTTTTGTTTGTTAAAGATTGTCAGACTTCATCAGAGATTTTCATCTCAGAATGTAATAAATATTTTTCTTCAGGTGGAAAGCAAATGGAGATGAGACAGGCAAGAAAGAAGTGGCTGGGAACATATTTTTTGGACGTTTAATGAGCTGGCAGACTTTAAGGATTCCCTGCAGACTGCACTATCAGAGATGCTGGGTGAATGGATTGGATTGACTGGGGAGATTAATTTTTTGAGCTATGATACAGAATCAGAATTGCTTAGACATAGTAAAGCCTTGCTGAGTCTAATTATGGTGGCTGCTAAAAAAGCAATTACTAGAAAATGGAAATCAAAGTCTAGACTGACTGTTCTAGAAGTACTGAATATAGTAACAGAGATAAAGCAACTGGAATTGAGATCTTTAGAAAAGGGAAGGAGCAAACTACACAGGAAAAATGAGAATTGTGGGAAAATATATGCAGAGAAGGAATGAGGTTTAAGAGGAAGGATTTGAATGAACCATAAAATGCTTAACTGACAATGACTAGATAGATTATAAGTGTTATATGATGTTTGCAACTACAGTTTTCAGTGGTGTCTAAGATGTATATTTGCAATTAAAGTGGTGTCATTTTTTTTTCATTTATATAAATGTAAGGGTGTTTACATCATATGTGATAATGTAATAGAGTTTTATTGTGAAAAAAATAGTCCCTTTACCATGGCATTACACTTTCTTCAGCTTCAACCCACACCATTTAATAAGTCTGTGGTTTTGACTTAAAAATAACAGATTATACTAACTGTTTCATTCAGTTCAGGAGACCAAAAGGCATTCATCCTTATTAATCACAGTAGTTTGTGCCTTTCTGAATAGGAATTAATTCCACTGTCTTTTATCTTCCTTCAGTTATTCCAGGACAAAAAATCTCTTGAAACCTGTACCATTTTGGCTATGTTTATACAGAGTACCATTTATAATTGGCCTTATGTTCTCTGAAATCCTAAATCTTAATTGTCTAGCAGTTGTTCTTATAAAAACATCATCACAAAGTGTAGTGTGCATGAAAAGCGATATCTGTCATACCATAATTAGCTTTAAATGTACCTTCTCTTAGGAATCTCCCACATTTGTTATTTACATATGGACTATTAACAATATAGCAACATTATCTATATCATCTACAACATGTCCTTTTTATCTGATACCAACTTCATATATGTTCGAATACCACCTTTTTCTTTCAAAACTTTCAAAGTAATTTTATATTTCTAGAATTTTGAGCACAAAAGCAGTTGACTACCTATTTTTTTTCCTAAACTATCTCATTTCCTTGTAGTTCCTGCTAATGCTTCAGATCTATCTTTTTCAATATATATGATTATGGTGTGTGTGTGTGTGTGTGTGTGTGTGTGTGTGTGTGTGTGTAATAATCTGTAACCTGCACTTTTTAATTTTTGACTCTGATAAATGTTCTTCTAAACCTATTGTTATAAGGAAATAGTTGTCTTTTTTCTCTTTTGTCCCTTGAAGTATTACCTTTTTTAATTAAATTTTCTGTATAATATCTTTCCCTGAAGAATCTAGGGATTTCTTCAAACTTTAATTCACCTTGTAAATACACTGAAGTTGATCTCAAAGCCTAATGAATTGACTTTTACCTACACATTTCTTGAGATGTAGGGTGTGTAGCTTTGAAATTAATAGATATGAATTTCCCCTAATTTGTTTTCTGTATATTTCACAGACTAGCATGATTGTCCTGTAAACTGTGTCATCTAAATAAATAACAGCAGCTGGGTTTTGATTTGTCCAAAATCTCAAAAGTATTCCATAAAATATTGACTAAAAAGAACGGAAGATCAAAAGACTGAAAATATTAAAAATCAGCTGAAGATCAAGACACTGAAAAATGTTAGAAATCAGTGAAACAAAGCAAATCATTTGACCACTGACAATCTTGTAAAAGACAAAAGAAGTAAAAACACAGCTTGTAAAGATAATATTCAACAAAGGAATGTATAATTCATAAATAAGTATAGTAAAATGATATTATACTGGATCTTGTTTTTAAAATGTAACTAGCAAGAAAAGAATAAAACACAATAGACTGGCTAATGAAATAAGACTGAATTACTTGAAGAAACCATTAATTCTAATAACTTTAAAAAAGAAAAAAATACAAACACAATAAACCTTTCCTCCAAAGCACTCACTACTAACACAATGCAACAAAATAAGCCACAGCAAAATGTACCACAAAACATACCTGCAAAATAAAATATCCACACAATGCAACTTAAAATTTTCTACCAAAGCACAAAACCATGATAAACTATAACACACGTACAAACAGCATACGCGCACAACACTAGATGCATTTGCATATAAATGTATAATTACAATACACTTCTCCAAAAATAATGCACAAACAAAGACACACTAAGACACATTAAACTTGTACCTATAAAAAAATAAAAAGAACATGCACACAACCATAAGGGATAACACATAAGCCACTACTATAAAAATACACACACACACATATACCACCTCCAAAAATTTGCAAAATATACATTAAATTTACACCATTTGTAGTTACTCATATAGCAGCATATACATTTTGTCTCATCTCTCCTATGACCCCACATTTGATTTATGTACCCCACCTCTCAAAGTCACAAGCTGTTAAATTGATCTTGGGTTATCTAGGTCAAAGTCAGGGCTTTGTATATCTATGCCACAAGCTGCCAATCTCATATTTAACTTATAGCAAACTGCAAATTGAACTTTTCCCTAGACTGGAGACTATTCTAGTTTTGTGGTAAATGTCTGCATACTGATTTAATTGCATTTTTAAAAAGACTATTTTAATCTTAACTTCATCAGTGCTAACATTCAGAGCCCAAGATTTCCATATATCATCTTTGTGTCCCCTTATCACCATTCAGTTTTGTACAAAATGTAATTTCATACAAGTATTCAGGGTCCTTTAAACAGTTGTCAAATGGTAATTCAGACTCTATGATTTCATCCTAAAAGATAACTTAAAAAAAATCTCACACAATGATTATAAGATTACTTTTTAAAGGTAGTCTTTCATAATGGCATTTTGAATGTCATTGTATAGAATCAAGTGACATTCTGGAATGTATGACCCAACTTATTTCTAATTTCCAGAGTGATGCATCTAAATTTATGTTAATGAACATTTCTCATAACTAAGTTTCAGAACTTTACACAATATTTTCAAAATTCCTACTATGACCTGTTACCCATGAGCAGTTAAATTGTTCTTGTATATTTCCATTGCAAAATGTGGTTCTTCACAAGAAAGATCATTTTGTGCATTTACTGTGAAAACTCTCTTTAAAATAGACTTATGCAGTGACATATTACACTAAACTACAGATTTTCTTCAGCAGTATTCAGAAATCACTGAAACTTTTAATATTTGTAAATATAAAAGTTAGGCATCAGGATTTCATTTAGTAAGAGTCCCCTTAATATTATTTAATGTCAATTTTTATATTAAATTTGAAATGTGTTGCATACTGGTCCCTCACCTCATTCACAACTTGATCATTCTTGCAAATTTCTTAAAGTGGAATGGAAAATAGAAGTGGCATTTCAGACAGTGCCGTTATTTTCAGATGATTTGCAGTGATTCCCTAAATGTACTGACCCATACAATCAGTATTATAAATATTTTGCTCCAAAGCTTTACTGAATCGAAGAATTATAAAATTGTATTTAATGTATTGAATATTTTTTTTCTTAACTTCAAGTTCAGCATCTTACATCATGTTTGCAAAATCCTTTTTATCATACCACTGTGTTTGTCAGCAGAAAAGATTAAGGCTATGAACCTATAAGTAGGCATCTTTGTGTAGTCTTAGGTTTGATTCTATCAACCTCAGCTGTGTATCTAAGAATGTCCCTTAAACAGACAGTGCTCTGTGGCAATTAAGAAATTGGTCTAGGCTCCTCCAGGACATCTTCCTAGCTATGAACCACATCTTATGACCAGGACATCTGCCTAGCTATGAACCACATCGTATGACCAGGACTTCTGCCTAGCTATGAACCACACCTTATAACCAGGACTTCTGCCTAGCTATGAACCACACCTTATGAACAGGACTTCTGCCTAGCTATGAACCACACCTTATGAACAGGACTTCTGCCTAGCTATGAACCACATCTTATGACCAGGACTTCTGCCTCGCTATGAACCACACCTTATGACCAACATTTCTGCCTCGCTATGAACCACACCTTATGACCAACATTTCTGCCTAGTTATGAACCACATCTTATGACCAGGACTTCTGCCTGGCTATGACCCATATCTTATGACCAGAACTTCTGCCTAGCTATGAACCACATCTTATGACCAGGACATCTGCCTAGCTATGAACCACATCGTATGACCAGGACTTCTGCCTAGCTATGAACCACATCGTATGACCAGGACTTCTGCCTAGCTATGAACCACACCTTATAACCAGGACTTCTGCCTAGCTATGAACCACACCTTATAACCAGGACTTCTGCCTAGCTATGAACCACACCTTATGAACAGGACTTCTGCCTAGCTATGAACCACATCTTATGACCAGGACTTCTGCCTCGCTATGAGCCACACCTTATGACCAACATTTCTGCCTCGCTATGAACCACACCTTATGACCAACATTTCTGCCTAGTTATGAACCACATCTTATGACCAGGACTTCTGCCTGGCTATGACCCATATCTTATGACCAGAACTTCTGCCTAGCTATGAACCACACCTTATGAACAAGACTTCTGCCTAGCTTTGAGCCATATCTTATGACCAGGATGTCTGCCTAGCTATGAACCACATCTTATGACCAGGACTTCTGCCTAGCTATGAACCACATCTTATGACCAGGATGTCTGCCTAGCTATGAACCACACCTTATAACCAGGACTTCTGCCTAGCTATGAACCACTCCTTATAACAAACTGCACTACATTTTCTCATTTAAGTCTCAAAAAGTGATATTAAATAAGATCACGAGCAAATCTAGGCTGGCTGCAAAATTAACATTTAAAATAAACTCTGATAATGACACCTCTGGCTTCTTGGTATACAACCATATTTTGAAAAACTTTTTTAGGGTCACTCATCCCACTTTCTAAATGCGTGTTCAGTGCCTATTATCTACAAACAAACCTTTATACTCCTGAATATTTGTTCATTTCTCACTGTCTATAGTCACCCACGTGCTCCTTCCTGAATTCATGTCCACAACTCATTTTTCATAACAGTCTGGACTTTTTCCCACCACTTTCCTCCCCTTTGTATTTCTTATCCAAGTTGCTCCTTGGCTGTTTAAAATCATGCATCTCCTGCCACAATAAGCCATTAATGTTTACACTAAGCCTTGGAAAGTTTATGATTCCTCACAATCTTCTTTCTTCGTTCTGTCTGCCATGTTTAGCACTACATCTTGACAACAAAAGCAGTAATTGTCACAGAGAAAACACATTTTTCATTCTGTCACCAGCCCTTGTGGGTGTTGAAGCCTTTTTAATTTTCTGCCTGTTAGAACGTAAAGATATATTTAAAATAGTGAATCACTTGGGCACAGACAATTTCAGTTCCATTCAGGATTGACTTCACAACAGATTGTTGTAAAAAATGTGTATAGTTCTTAAACTGTGGTCACATCTTTAATTTGCTATGAACTTGGGTCTATTTTCTCCTATGTTGTAAATAAATGAACATCATATGAATGCCTGGGTTCAATTAATTCTTGTAGTTTTAGGAGGAATGTAAAGAAACTTTGTATGCATTCTGCTTTTCTTTGGTTAAAAAAACTATTCTGAAAGCTAATTTGAATAAATACTCAACAAACTTATTTTGTAATACATGCATTAAGAAGAAAATTTAATCAGGTGGTTAGGGATTGGTATAAATTCATAGATTCATACATTATTGCAAGACTAATGACCTGGGGGATGCTTTTCTAAGCTTAGTCAAATTTTTTGAAAGAATAAAGATGTCCTGTATTCAAATAGGACATTGAGGGTCAGGCATTTATAAGCTACCACTGTCCTAAAGGACATGAGTGCCAGGCCTGGTGTAAATTTCCTATTCCCCATCCATTGGTCTAGGTTGCTCTTAAGCTGGGTAATAGACAAACTCAGCTTCACATGGATGAGAAACCTATTACATCAGAGGGGCAGTCTCTGGGGCAAACATCTGTCTCTCCAGAACATTCTGTTTACATCACAGACAAACCTCAGGTCCCTAGACCTTGTATTTATGGTACTCTTTGACTTACGAATATGCAGAAGCTTCATACATGTGGGCTTTGGGGGTACCTTGTAAACCAGGTATAGATCATCCCTCAGCAATCTAAAGGAGAGTGAATACAGGGAAATGGCTTTAAGGTGCTCTGCATAAGGCAGGTTTATTATGTCTTGTATTCTTTTTGTAAGGTACCTCTGAGTTCAACCTAGTTGCTGCTTATGCCTGGTCAGGTACAAGCTGAAGGGAGCATTGTACTCTGGTCTGATAAAGGCACAGTACGGTGGGATAATGATCTATTGAGACCTAGATGCCATGCCCTTACTTATAAGTTGCACAACATAAATAGATTTCTTGACGACTGTAGCCACGTGGTAGTTGAAGGTAAGGCTACTGTCTATGCACTTACCCAGATCTCTGACAACCTCTGGTCAACTCTTAGGGGTGTATTATCAACATGGTAATTAGCTGGAATGGTTGACTTCCCAAACTGCACAATTATGTATTTCTTAACACTGAGTTTAAGACCATGGCTTTGGCACCATTTATTAGTCAGAGATAGACCTTCTTGAAGAAGGCTAGTGTCTGTGGGGTAGTCAATGATAAACCCCATCATCTACAAACTGTCACCCATAAACCTTTAACATTTGCTTCCATTTCAGAGAAATGGATGCCAAAAAGGAGCAGGCCCAGTACCAAGCCCTGGGGGACTCTGTTAGTGACTGTCCTCTTAGTGGAGGTGGCCTTGTCTATTTTGACCACCTGGGTCTTATTAATGAGCCAGTTGGCTATCCAGTGAGTTATAAAAGGGTTTATACCTAAATTAGTGAGCTTGTCAATAATGCCTGTGTGTTATATTGTATCAAAAGCCTTGGCCATGTCGAGATAAGCTGTTGGCACAGTCTTGCCTTATTCCAATGCTTTGGTGACCCTCTCAAGAAAGTCCACCAGATTTAATAGGCATGACCTCCCTTTAACAGAGCAGAACTGTGATGGGTCCAGGATTTGCAGGTTACCTTTGTCCTCATTTATCATGTCCATGATGATTGTTTCCATTGGCTTACATATGAGGCTGGGTAGACTTATGGGCCTGTAGTTATCCAGATCAGTGGTTGGACCTCCTTTGTGCAAGAGAATGACTGCTGCCATCTTCCATTGCTTGGGCACAAAACTTGACTAAAGGCTCCAGCTCAAAAGTGATTCAAGTGGACCAGAGAGGTCATGTTTCTTACTATTTATTAAACATCCCAAGATGTTATCAGGACTCATTGACATATTGTTTTTGGCCTTGGTTTAGACGGTTGTGGTATGTGTTATTTCCTTTGGACTACTGGTTGTAGTGGGGTAAGAAATTTGAGCTGAAAAGGTTGGCAATGGCCTCTGGCTGAGTGTGCATGATGCCATTCACAATAAATTGTGCAGATTGTCGCTATTTCCCCTGAGCTTATGGACATAGCTGTAGAAAGCTTAGTGGATGTCCTTTGCCCGAGAGGCTATTTTTAAATTTAGCTTTTGAAGTGTTAACCCTCTTAGCTGCCTGTCTAGATTACAATAACAACAGCAGCATTCAAATCATTTTGTACATTTTGAATTATATGACTAAAAAATACTTTTAAATATAGCATCCTACAAAACTTTTTAACATCAATTAATAAATCAACTAAGGATTACATGTAGGGGCACATTTACTTCCTTCCAGCAAAGTGGACCTCATATCTAAACTAACATTCAGGTCCAAGATATTAATAATTTCCAAAATGTTGTCATATGCTTTACTAGAAAAACTGACATTATTAAAAGTCAAAGCAAAATTGTTCAATTTATTTAACTAGAAAGTATTATTAAATACATTTTTAATTGGATTTGTACCTGTATAGAAGTATGGTACCTGTATGCTTTGTTAAATCTCATGAAGACAAATGGCCAGGGTTCTGGACTGATTTATTTATTTATTTGTTTTCTTTGTTTTAGAAAGGTTATGTGTACATGCCTCAGCATAAGTATTTTTATGTCTAGGGTCTTTACCCTGTTAAATAGTCATGGTGCAGATGCCATATGCAACTACTATAGGAATAGTTTTGGTTGTTTGAAAGAAATTTGCCTCCAGCGTTAAAGTGTAATCACACCTCTTGCATACTTTGTTTGATTAAGAATAAGTGGATTGTCAGTGTACATGAGGGAATTGCTACAATGACTCAGACTACTCATCTCAACCAGACTGGCCACAGAGAGACTCAGGGAGTGCATATCCACGGCCACTGATCTACTAGGGAGGAGTGAAGGAAATTTAAATATTGAATAGGTTAATAAGACAAGAAACGTGATGAGCAACACTTATCTATGTGCAAACTATATGCTCTAGTAGTTAAAAAAATCTGTTTAGAAAGTGATGGCACAAGAGTGTAGACCACAAAAGTTCCTAATGTAAAATAACCAAGTCACCAAGGCCATTGATGAGGGAAAGGCAGTCCATACAGCCTACCTCGACCTGGCAAAGGCCTTCGACACAATACCCCACTCAGGTATCATCGAAAAACTCATCAGCTTGAATGTAAACCCATACATCACAAGATGGGTTGCAAACTGGCTAAGTGACAGAACCCACAGGGTCAGAGTTGCTGGAGCCATGTCAGACTCAAAGCCTGTCACAAGTGGTGTCCCACAGGGCTCAGTCCTTGGTCCACTCTTGTTCGGCATCTACTTTTCTGAAGTACAAGCAAACACAGGAGGGTTATGGCTGACAAAGTTTGCAGATGACTGCAAGCTGGGCGCCATAGTCGAAAACACATCTGACACAGATATCCTCCAGAAGGGCCTCACAGAAATGGATAACTGGTGCCAGAGCCATGGCCTGAAGTTAAACGCCAAAAAATGCATAGTCATACCCTTCGGGAAAAACAAGGTTACCCCTAGCTACCATATAGGTGGCAATCCACTGTGCACAGAAAAAGTCATCAGGGATCTGGGGACCCAGGTTGACAGTAGCCTTTCGTTTGACACTCATGTTGCTAAAGTAGTTAGGAAAACCTTCTATATCGCCCACCTGATCATGAAGGGATTCACATCTAGATCAAGGGAGGTCATCGTCCCCTGTACTCATCACTCATTAGACCTATGATTGAGTACAATGCCCCATTCGGAATGTACCTGACCAGACACCTGCTGCAGCTTGAAAGGCCCCAAAAGTTCCTCACCAAATGGATAAAGGGTCTCAAAATATGTCTTATGCTGCCCGACTGAAAGAACTCCAGCTCTATTCAGTCTCATACCGCTTGCTCAGAGGTGACCTGTGCCTGACATATAAGGCCATGTCAAACCCAGATTTGATGAATATGCTTCACCTCAAAAATCTAGATCCCTCAGAACCACAAGGGCGGGAGACTTAAACCTTGACACGGTTATAAATAGAACGTGCTGGAGGGACAGATTCATCACCCAGAGACTCCCTATGCTGTGGAACAAAATCCCGGTACATGTGAGGCAGAGCACCTCTCTGGCCTTGTTCAAGAGGAATCTTGACCAATGGATGGGAGATCGCAGATATACCCCAGGGATTACTTCAGTGTCACTGCTTGACAGAGGCACAGCAAAATGATAGGCATAGTTTTTATTCAAACTAAAGGGGTGGCAAAAGCCACATAACTATGGGCTAGGCTTATAAATGCCCTTGGGCAGATAGCCTAGTATGAACCTATGAACTGGTTTGGAGCACAAGTGCTTAAACCAAAATTAGGACACTTAGACTAACAGACAAAATAAGCAATTCCCAGCTCAGAAGGGTGGAGGCTACCCTCTCCGTCCACAAGAGTGTAGACCACAAACCTTAATGTAAAATAACTGGCCTGAAGCCCAAGCGGTTAAGCCAGAGCTAAGATGCATTTAGAATGGCAAACACAATAAGCCTTCAACCAGCAATTCCCAGCTAAGAAGGGTGTAAGCTACCTCTCCGGCTACAAAAGTGCAGACCACAAACCTTCCTCATGTAAGGTAGCTAGTTTGAAGCTCAAGTGTTTAAATCAGAAGAAAGAGACTTAGAATAACAAGTACAATTGAATCAGGCTACTAGCAAGCAGTAATAAATACAGCAGAATAAATGCAACTAAACACTTTAAGAACATGCAGCAAAAAAAAAAATAAATAAAATAAAGTAGGAAGAAGGAGAGGTGTTTAAAAGATATGCCCTCTTAATACTACTTAGGCACAAAAGAAACATGGAAGCTGTGGATCCCCTGAGCACAGTAAAAAAGTTTTGTTTATTCCTGTTAGGAAATGGTGCTTGCTAAGTAAACAGATGACCATATTCTTTGCCAGCAGGTTCTCATATGTCCTTTCATAAACACGCCAAGATTAAAAGCTGTCTAGGAATGTGAAAATTGTTCATAATTACATACTTTGTTTACAAGTACTAGCTAAAACTGGAAGCAGGTGTGAAGGTTTCAGTATCTGCATAAGCTGCTTCTCTATTAAGATGGCTGTAAATGTACAGAATGTTCTAGCATCCACAAGAATTTGATGAAAATACAAAAAGTATGCATTTTTGTGTGTATGTATGTATATATTATATATACTTAGACACCCACGCACACAAGTACACACACACACACATATATATATATATATATATATGTGTGTGTGTGTATGTATGTGTGTGTGTGTATGTGTGTGCATGTCCATGCATGCATGCATGTATTGTGTGTATAGGTAAAATTTTCCATACCTTATGCATACCTCGTGCCCACTGTAAGGCCATCAGGGATGTATAAATTATTTTTATTGCCATATGCACAAAAGGAATATAAATTAAGTAGTGCAGTTCAGAAAACAGAATTAATCTATTTTGATACAATGTGTATCTTTAGTCATTTATAAAGTCATTATGGACAGCAGTTTAAAAAATTAATTGATTTCCTTAAACAATGAGAAAAGCAAAACTTTCTTTGAAAAATAGCACAAATATTGGCTTGATTGTATTACAATTTGCAAGGATGACTCACATTAATATTTGTCACAAACTCCATAAAAGATATGTGGAGAATTGTCATGCATTCCTCATTGTAGTGCATGTACTCTGCCATGGGCCAACAACCTGGATTAATCTGAGGGGCTGCAAAGTAGTTTTCCATTATCTTCTGTTTCTGAACAAAGCCCCCTCATGTCATTAGCATGTGTATGCAGACAAATAAGAAAGTGGCATTTAGGCTCACAAAATAATTTTTTTTTTTAATGAAAAAATGGTTAGAACTTAATAGTTCTTATTTTCTTAAAAGAAAGCGAGACAGAGGGGTTGACATTTATCCGGGGGTTCACAGACTTGGTCTATTTTGGGTATCGGATGCAAGGCAAACCTTGTATGGTTCATAACATGCTAGGAATTTAAGAACATAAATCCAGTGTTCTTTGTTTTCAGAAATATATAGCACACTGAGCAAGGTCAGAACTTTTATGCTTATACAACACAAGAAAGTTGTGTCGTATCTAGACTATGAGCCTAGAAAGCAGTTGCAGGTATAGAATGGTGAATGGAGTGGCAGTCTGCCTGACAGTATTAATAGACAGCAATGCATGAAATAGATTATCAGGTCATGCAGCACTGTCTTATTTGCCAGAAATAATACAGCATGTGGAGCAGTGTGTACACGTGCATGCACACCTGCATACACGTGGATGTGTGTCTATGTGTGTGTTATGAGGCACGTGGATGTGCGTCTATGTGTGTGTTATGAGGCACATGGATGGGTGTCTATGTGTGTGTTATGAGGCACGTGGATGTGTGTCTATGTATGTGTTATGAGGCACGTGGATGTGTGTCTATGTGCATGTTATGAGGCACGTGGATGTGTGTCTATGTGTGTGTTATGAGGCACTTGGATGTGTGTCTATGTGTGTGTTATGAGGCACATGGATGTGTGTCTATGTGTGTGTTATGAGGGTTCCTGGGCAAAATAGCAGGCAATCCTACACAAACACAGAGTGTTGTGTATGTATGTCTGTGGTGTGTTTAGGTGTGGAGTGTCAGAAGACATCATGTATTTAAATCATGTCTGAGGTAGAGAAGAACGACTGTAAATGTTTATACTTGAGTGAAACAGCTAGGAATAGGCTTTCACCCTTGAAGCTGTATGTACAAGGTATACTGAATTAGGACTGCACAGACACTTGGGTTTTGTGCTCATCACTGACTATAGCATGTGGGCTGAAGATGAAACAAATGGTGCTGGGTGCAACGTGCACAGAAAGTCAATATATGCACCCTGATATTGCACGTGTAAATAGTAATGTGGATTAAGAGTACACAGACATGCATGCACATATGTACACTTGTATGTATGTGCATTCATATGTGCATGTTTCTTAATATGCAGTATGAGTGCTATATTACTGCCTGATCCCTAGTACAAATTAATATGGGCCATAAAATGTTGGCATTGCATGCCATTCATTTAGGCACCATTTTATCTCAGTATGGACTGTTTTTTCATTAGCATGTCTTTGGCAGCCTAGATTTTATTGGTCTGTTGAACTTATCTATAGGGGAATACAGACTACAGTTGCTCTTCAGAGCAATAATAGAGCAATTAGTGCTTCAGCAACAGTGATGGCAATTTAGGAGTATGTTTTATGTAAAAATTGTGTTGGCATATAGCCTTTAGCTAAGCGTATGTATACAAATAAGATTACATATGTCTGACCCCAAGCTGTACATAATATATATAGTCTTTGTATGATCATATCTGTCTTGTGCTATGTTTTCTGAGTATTGCCTTGTGCAGTTTGGGTAGATTTACTGACAATACAAGAGGAGGTGCACATTTCCATGCTTTTGGTTGATAGTAATAAAGCTAGGTGGTAGGTAGTAATAAAGCTAGGCGGTAAGTAGTAATACAGCTAGGCGGTAGGTAGTAATAAAGCTAGGCAGTAGGTGTCTAAAGCTATGTTGCTGCACCAAATTCGGTAACAGCCTTGTGCTCGCTAAATCTGATATGAATCATGCTAATGGTGCTAATCTGCCTGTGATCTGTGCAGCCTACTCAGACTTGATGTATTTTACCTTACGCCAGACCTAATCCTGGTGATATCTTTAATTTCTGTATTTCTTTATTTTTCCGTTGACTCACAGTTTTGGATATTAATTGCATTTTCCAGAGTACTATTCATAAGCCCTGCATATCATGCCTATGAATCCCAGATACTTTTTTTTTTGTTTGTTTGCATTTCAACTTATAAAACATACGCACATCGGCATCACAGAAATGTAGGTTTTTCATACTATAGCACTTGCTTTGTAACAGTATAATTTTCTGGACTTTTATCCCATTTTTTTACAGTAACAATATATGCATGTTATTTATACCAGAAAAGGCCCTGGTTTATTATATGTTTTTTCTTTCCCAAGCAGAGATAAATGGTGTCAAATTAGCTCATTTTGCATTTTAACCATTTTAGAAGACACAATGTCAGCTTCACTCTTGCTAAATAATTACAATTATGAAATATTATAATGACTTTCTAGGTACTAGATAAATAAATACTTTCTTTGCTATATAAATTTTAACTTGCTTAATTGAACTTTGCCTGCTTTTGAGTACACCATGAGGTAACTGGCAATTAAGGGTATAGGAGAAATACAAAAAAAAAAGTATTTCCTTTTATGCTTTGTGTTCAAAATTTTGTGTGTCAGTCATTTTCCTTACTTCTTTTTTCAGTTATAGAAGTATATACAAATGCTGACTTAATACATTTTAGAGTTTTATTTTCATTAAATATTAAAAATTTGTAAATGGAAACAAACACAATTCCTTTCCAAAAGATGGTTGTGCAATGACACCTTAGTGTAATATTAAAAATACTAAGATTCTCTCTCGAGGACTCAAATAATACTGCTGGAAACTGATCGCAAGACTTTGCCTTACCCATTTTAATGTAAACAAATAACACATCCTGCTTAAATGTCAATGTCTCTGCATGTTGCAATAGTAAAAAAACATAATGGACTGGATTCATAAGCAGAATGCACTGTGCTTATGAAGCTGTGAGATGTTTGGGAATGCTGTAATCTGATTTGGTTACACAATACTGGAATCAGTGGAGATTATGCTATAATGATCTGTGATTTGGTTACACAATACTGGAAACCATGTAGAATGCTGTTCTCAAATGATTATTGAATAGCAAAAACTGACAGTATTACAAGGAGAAAGACATACATCTGAGAGAAAATGGTCAACACTGCACAATATTGTCTGTGCATGGACCCTAGCTAGTACAAGAACACTCTGAATGCATTATAACAAGGTAACATGATAACATAAATAGTGGACACCACACAGAAGATAACAAAGTACAGTACATAGCTCTCAGCACATACAGAGTTGATCATGGGATCGACATATGAATTGGTCAGCATTACAGACAGTGCTAAAAATGATGGAGACTTGTATTGGAGAAATCTGTGCATGATCAGGAATATTATGATCACAAGCAATTTGTTGACCTACATACATAGTTTTCAAACAGTGAAACATACTGTGCCAACCGTGTCGTCATAACCAAGGCACCACTGACCATGCTGTCACATGTACACTCTGTAAAACTGCATCAATGTTGTCATAACCAAGGCACTAGTGAGCATGCTGTCATGTGTACACTCTGCACAAACTGCATCAATGTTGTCATAACCAAGGCACTAGTGAGCAAGATGTCATGTGTACTCTCTGTGCAAACTGCATCAATGTTATCATAACCAAGGCACTATTGAGCATGCTGTCATGTATACACTCTGGACAAACTGCATCAATGTTGTCATAACCAAGGCACTAGTGAGTATGTTGTCATGTGTACACTTTGTACAAACTGCATCAATGATGTCATAACCAAGGAACTAGTGAGCATGCTGACATGTGTACACTCTGTGCAAACTGCATCAATGTCATAACCAAGGCACTAGTGAGCATGCTGTCATGTGCTCACTCTGTGCAAACTGCATCAATGTTGTCATAACCAAGGCAATAGTGAGCAAGCTGTCATGTGTACACACTGTGCAAACTGCATCAATGATGTCATAACCAAGGCACTATTGAGCATGCTGTCATGTGTACACGCTGTGCAAACTGCATCAATGTTGTCATAACCAAGGCACTAGTGAGCATGCTGCCATGTGTACACTCTGTGCAAACTGCATCAATGTTGTCATAACCAAGGCACTAGTGAGCATGCTGTCATGTGTACAGTCTGTGCAAACTGCATCAATGTTGTCATAACCAAGGCACTATTGAGCATTCTGACATGTGTACACTCTGTGCAAACTGCATCAATGTCATGACCAAGGCACTAGTGAGCAAGCTGTCATGTGTACACTCTGTGAAAACTGCATCAATGATGTAATAACCAAGGCACTATTGAGCAAGCTGTCATGTGTACACTCTGTGCAAACTGCATCAATGTTGTCATAATCAAGGCAATAGTGAGCAAGCTGTCATGTGTACAGTCTGTGCAAACTGCATCAATGTTGTCATAACCAAGGCACTATTGAGCATTCTGACATGTGTACACTCTGTGCAAACTGCATCAATGTCATGACCAAGGCACTAGTGAGCAAGCTGTCATGTGTACACTCTGTGAAAACTGCATCAATGATGTAATAACCAAGGCACTATTGAGCATGCTGTTATGTGTACATGCTGTGCAAACTGCATCAATGTTGTCATAACCAAGGCACTAGTGAGCATGCTGTCATGTGTACACGCTGTGCAAACTGCATCAATGTTGTCATAACCAAGGCACTAGTGAGCATGTTGTCATGTGTACACTGTGCAAACTGCATCAATGTTGTCATAACCAAGGCACTAGTGAGCATGCTGTCATGTGTACACTCTGTACAAACTGCATCAAACATGTTGTCATAATCAAGGCACTACTCACCATGCTGTCATGTGTACACTCTGTGGAAACTGTGTTTCAGATATTACCAAAGATGTACACTAAGCAAAGTTATGTACCACAGCTACCACAATATAAACATGTGATGACAGGACACAGAGTGCACAGATGTGACCACCAAGTCAATGTGGATGTAGTGTTGTCAAGAAATGCACATAATCAATGGCATGAAGATGTATGACCAAGGTGTGCAGAACAAACTAATCTGTAATCTTTGCGCAGGAAAGTAGCAAACCTGGTTATGCATTGCTGGTTTTAGTTGCTGTTTGCACTGGTATGCCATGATGACATATCATAGCAAAGATCCTGATGTTGATGTACAAAGCATTAATGCCAGCAGTGGCAGATGTCTGTAGTACTTCAGAATACTTGGAGGGAGAAATGCTTGCCATACTATACAGCACTTCTCCTAGACACAGCAGCTAGGGACTGGTTAACAACAGTATGTGAACCCCCCCCCATTATAACATTCATGTGTACCAGGTGACACTGGATCTGTGTCAAAGACATAATGCCTCCTGGATGTTTTGCAAAATAGATGCCGTTTATCACAGATGATCCTGCAGCATCTTCAGATCGTGCTTCCTGCTGCCAACATAGATGTTTGCTACCTTCCGAACAGCATGGGCTATACTGACCAGGTTTTGTCCCTATTCTTCCCTGACATCACTCACTCTGAATTTCTGACTTTTTGCACTTGCAATGTGCCAATTGTAAGTCCTGTACCAGTGTCACTGTAGCTGTGTGGGATTTTGCCATCAATGAGTTTGGATAACTGCTAGACTTTGTTACCCAAACTGCCAGTAGGGTGGAGACCAATGAGTGGCTATATGTAGGTGTGCAGAGTCCCTTTGACATATCTGAAACTGGATGTTCCTGCAGTGCTGCTTTTGGAATGGTAATACACTCATTACTATCAATGATCTCACTAAAGGAGCCTAGTATAAAATATTTTCATGGTATGGCACCTGCAGCGACTGTGCTGTCAGACCTCACAATGGTGGACACACTGTCAGACCTCACAGTGGTGGACATACTGTCAGTCCTCACAGCGGTGGACACACTGTCAGACCTCACAGTGGTGGACACACTGCCAGACCTCACAGTGGTGGACATACTGTCAGACCTCACAGTGGTGGACACACTGTCAGTCCTCACAGTGGTGGACATACTGTCAGTCCTCACAGTGGTGGACACACTGTCAGACCTCACAATGGTGGACACACTGTCAGACCTCACAGTGGTGGACACACTGTCAGACCTCACAGTGGTGGACACACTGTCAGACCTCACAGTGGTGGACACACTGTCACACCTCACAGTGGTGGACACACTGTCACACCTCACAGTGGTGGACACACTGTCAGACCTCACAGTGGTGGACATACTGTCAGACCTGACAGTGGTGGACACACTGTCAGACCTCACAGTGGTGGACATACTGTCAGACCTCACAGTGGTGGACACTCTGTCAGACCTCACAGTGGTGGACACAGGCAGCATGAGCTGCAGCAGTGCATAATTTAGATATTCTGTGTATCTTGCATCATAGATTCATCACTGATGATCAGAGTAATTTTCATTGTTGTGGCAGAATAAAGATTCTCTCGAAAAGCCTTTGCACGCTCTGGTGCATTATTGATGGTATCAAAGTATCCATTCCTGGCAACTGAAACATGTAATATTAATACCTGCAAGACACAAGCAGCATACCATAACTTTCAGATAAATCAGGTGGAAAAAAGGCCTCTGACAATGGTACATACAAATATGTCATGGCAGAGGTATAGCAAGGGAGTTGTATGCCTGGAGAACCCCCCGCTTCACCCCTACACCGATACATTTCCTCTAGCCCATTACTAAGCCTATGCATTGCATCGGAGTAAATTATTTACCTTGTAATGCAACCATAATTGGATTACATTTAGACAATATCCAAACAAGTGTTAGCAACAGAAAATTATAGGTAGTGGAGGAAAAAGTTAATAAGTACAAAAGTTAAAATAAATGGTAGCACTGTACACTTAAGCCATTTTATTTAAAACAATGTTATTGAAATTTTGGCAAAAAAAATGTATAAAGCATCAGATATTTTGTATATGTTGGTTGTTTTTTTAGGAAAACGAGTTCTGGAGTGTTGAGTGTTGTCATTTTCTACCTAAGATTATAAATCCCATGTCATATTCTCATTACTCTGAAATGTGCCTTTTAGCTTTTAATCATAACCTTCACCATTACTACTTCTCTAATACTGTGCTTGTATGGTTGCCCAGAATTAAACATGCTTGGGTTTTGGCACTCTCTTAGAATTTCAACCTATCACATGTATATCCACCATCTCTAGAAAATACAAGTAAATGCGATAATGAAGAACACTGGACTGGAGTGTAACCCACATCTGACATGTGATTATGAGGTTTCTGCAGGGTGAATTAATGGTTTTACTTTGTAATCCTGGGTTTTGTACATGTGCAGTAGCAAGCCGAACAGTTGTTTTTCTAAAGTATATTCCTTTTTTATTCATCTTGACAAATGGGGATAATAGCATTGCACTGGAAACAGCACAATAGTGTATTTAAAAGAATAACTAGTTTAACTATAATTTTTTTTTTTACCAGCGATCATATTTTAAAATGTTATGACGGCAGCACACATATATGTAACTATGCTTTTGCCAACCATTGCACATGCATTATTTCATTCCAGTGCTCTACATTATCACCATGTGATCAGTCCTGAGTTTAAACATAGAGAAGTTCTAATAAAACATATTTGCTGAACATTGCACACATCAGCTGTAGCACTGTAAAACTTAATCTAGTACACATAGTTAACTTCATCCTTTACCAAACCCAGAGCAGCAACAAATGTTAGAAACACCAGCTCAGTCGGGTCTATATTAGAACACCGAACTTTCAAAATTTCGAGTGTTCTAATATCGAACCCTATTAATCGAAAATTTAAAACATCGAACATACAGAACAGCAAATTATTTCCTAGGGAAAAAATTTGCTGTTCCAAAACACATCCACACAACATAAGCACACAAAACAAACAGCAATCCACACACACACACACACACACACACACACCTAAACTCTTACACCTAACCCTCCACTAAACTATACATACACCACTAACTATCCACTTACCTTAACCCAAACCCTAACCCTAAGGTCCGTCACTATCGTGCAGTCACCTCATCCGTGCCCTAACCCTAACTCACCTACCCCGCCCTAACCCTCGCGTCCACACAATCACCTGAGCCCAACCCGTAACTTTCCACTACAGCACTGAAAATACCAAAGGAACAGAAACAGACAACCGAATTCTTTCCCTAGGAAAAAATTCAGTTTTCTGTTTCTTTGATATTTTCAGCGTTTGCTGAAAACGGGTCGATATTAGCACACTCAAAATTTTGAAAGTTCGGTGTTCTAATATAGACCCACTCAGTCTTCATCATTAAACCTGCATATCACAACAAGCTCTGCTTAGGGAGTTAATGTCATTACATTTATGTGAAGTCAGATGATAAAAAGATGGTGTAAAAATGAGCTTTGATAGCCCACCATCCAAAATGCAGTGTCAGGAAGATGCAGGCCTTGGAATTTTGGGTAGATGCACAAACTCTTCCATTGAAAAGCAGATAAGAAAAGCAGAAGGAAAAACAGTAAGAGGTTATGCTTTTTTAAAAGGGTACATTGCATCTTGAGTGCTCAGGTGAGATTGTAAGATTGCATTTTGAGTGCAGATGCTGTGTCACTGACTATTACTATGGTGACATCAGGGGGCAGTGAAGGATCTGTTTGGCAAAGAAATGGAGGTCTGCAAAAGACAACTGCCTGTGGTGGTTCTGGGACACTTTTTGACTTCCATCAACATATAGGAGATGGGCATAAATGAACTGTCTTGGACCACTTTTGCAGAATTCAACAAGTGCTTGATTGGTTGTTTAATTTCTCCAGGTCTTTTGGGTTTCTGCTACCAAAACAGGAATTTACCCCATTTAAGTCAATGTATGATTAACGTTTGTGGAATTAGTATTGTTTCAGTCTTTGATGTCAGCCAAAAGTTTTCTTCACAGTACCCTGAATGTGCCGATAACTGATGACTCCTGCAGTTCATATTGAGATACGTGTATTAGTAGCATACCTAAATAAGACTGCAAATTCTTTTTTATGAGCTCCAGTGCTCCTAATACTATTGGAAGTGTCTGGTTAGCTTCCATCCATATTGCCCTTGTATTTGCCTGCAAATCCTGGTATTTCATGACTTTGTCTCTCCCTGTATGTAAGACACTGTAATTACTGGGTGTAGAAATTTCAATGGTCATTGTTACTTTTGTCTTTTTATAGGTTGCTATATGGGTGATTCCTTGTGATATAATGCTTTGTGGCTCATGTTTCCAGTGTTTTTCATCCACTTTAATATTGTAATATTTGTACAATCCCCAGTGCAAGAGTCGTGCTACACTATTATGCCTTTCAGTATACAGGCCCTCTGCCATTACTGTATCACACCCAACAAAAATATGTGTGACTGTTTCCAATTCTGTTTTACAGAACCTGCATTTATCTATTTTTCCCACATGTTCAATGGATTTTGTAAATCAACATGTACATAGTCCCCTGTTCTGGGCCACCTTTCATCTTTAGGTTTAAATTCACCTCTCTTTAAGCATCCCTGCATCAGATCCTGAGTGACGAGTTTGTTCCATGAGTTTTCTGTACTGACAACTATATTTATGTCTTTTCCACATTTACTGCCTTCTCCTTAGTCTTTCATTTGGTTTTGGCACATTCAGTTGATGTCTGATTTTTGTCTACTTCTGGTTTGGTTTCCATTCTTGGTTGACAGCAGTATGCTTCTGCTAAACTAAAGCAGGAAGGGAAACTTAGATTTATTTTCTCTTCATGCTTCAAACCTTTCACTATGTCTGGATCTGATGAGGTCAGCAGGTATGTATGCAATCTACAATTGCAAATGTATATGTGCAATCAATTTTGAGGAAGCCCATACCTCCCTCAGCATGAGGAGTGTATAATATTGGTATACAACTGATTTTTATATATCATTTGATAAGTGTGAAGCATTTTTCTTGTTTTCCTGTCCAACTGATCCAATACCTTTTGGGGTTAGTCAATCACCCCACACTGTAAGTTAGAACAGGAACAGCAAATTGGTTTATAGCTTGGAGTTTGTTTCTAGATGTCAAGGCTGTTTTCAGCATTAATTTTAGTCTTCTAAAATATTCATTACTGAATTTTGTTCACATTTGTTCATGTTTTATTGTCAATCCTTCATCAATTATCAAATATTATACATTCCCTCTTGCTCAAGTTCTTTGAGGTTACGTTCCTGTCTCAATCTGATGTTTTCTTGGTACTGCAGCTTTCCTGCTTTAAATGTTAAATTTGTACATTTATCAAAACCAAATGGCATTCTTATATCATCTGAAAAAGTTTTTACAAATTTCAGTTATGCTTTCAGCTCCTCATCTGATGAACTATGCAGTTTTACATCATCCACATAAAGAAGAAAAGTCTTTACACTTTGTTGATACCTGGGAGCCAGACTGTAACCACTGTTGATCTGTGTGTTAAGGGCAAGACAAAAGAGAAGCAGTGACACAGTCACCCTGGAATAGCCCCCTTTGAATTTTTATCCCTGGGATAATAATTTGTTCCTTATAATGTCTTGGCTACAAACTGGTTTGCCATCCTGATACCTTTAGTTTATTATTTGCAATAGTGTAAGGTAGATCCTGGCTTGTTTTGATACTGCACATTGCTTTTATCACGTCTATCTTTCCAAGTATTTATGTTGATCCATTTCCTCTTCTAACAGTAACACATTCATTGTTCTCCATTTCCTGTGGGAATTCTACAGAAAGTTCCAGAACATCTCCCTTTGATATAGTCTCTTCAGCTGCATCCTCCGTCATCCATTGATCTGGCCTATTACTCCCCAACATTGACCGTATCATAGTTGCCACTGTTTCCTGCTCCTTCCCTTGCTGTGCAACTCCAGCTGAACCTTTGTGCTGGTTTCTTACTGAAGGCGCCAGAGTATTTCATATGGCAAGTAATCAGAAGCTTCCCATTCCACCTGTTACTCCTTAATTTGCGGACTCATTCTTTTATCGTACTGTGACATTACCAGAGATGGATTTTCTGCACTAAATCCTTTAATTCACAGGTAATCCATAACTTCGGTTTTTATTTCTTTAATGTCTACATTGCTAACCCTCTTTTCCATGTCCCCATTTGTTTTCTTATTTTTTGTATTGTGAAATTTTCCATATCCTGATGGATTTGCCTGTATTTCTCTTCAGATGTCTTTGGTGCTGCTTTTTATATTGATTTGTTTTGCTTTCTCCTTTGCATGAATACTGCACCATATTAAATCTTTCTTTCCCATGTCCATATTTCTTCTTCAGATGTCTCCCACTCCACCTGTTTCATCTAACTCTGGGGACTCCATCATGTTGTGACATAACCTGTGTTAGACTTTCAACAATAAATCCTTCACTTCATAGGTATTCCACAACTTCAGTTTCTATTTGTTTCACTTCTGCTTTACAAATCTTTTGTTCTATGTTTCCTTTTGTGGTCTTCTTTTTTGTATTGTGAAATTTTCCATATTCAGATAACATTGGACCTGCTTTTTTTGTATTAATTAGTTTAGAATTCTCCTTTGCATAAATACTGTGCCACACCAGATCTCTCTCTCTCTCTCTCTCCATTTCCCGTGTCCCCGTTTCTTTTTTTATACCTTTCAGAAATCTCTAGATATGTTCTTTATATTTTCACTCTTACTCATTTGCTTCTTTTTCCAAATGGTTCAAAGTTTCTTGGTGTATATAATGTTTTTTATGTTTTTTTTTTAAATAATGAACAGAAATTTGTATTTGAAGCTTTTGACAGTTTTTCTTGTGCAAGCATTTTTCTTTCCTCTAAACTCTCTCTCAATTTTATTTGAGTATATTCTATCTGAAAATTCTGGGATACTTATATAATACTAACAATATATAATGTGTTTCTTATCCATAATAGTCCACTCTGTCTTTGTGTCTCTTATTTTTGGCCTATCAGGTTTTTCTGGACTACTACTACTTTCTAGAATGGGGGGTTGGCATCCTCCGCTTGAGCCTGGCCTAATCCCATTGTAGGAGTGTTTTCATATCTTGAAGATTCTACACTGTCAGTTTTTCCAGTCCTGGCACTAGTGTGCATACCAAGATTGGGCACTTTTTTATCTCAGGACTTGTTTACCCAGCTGTCTTTTTTATTATTTAACCTGCTTCTGTCCATGATGTATGCTGTGTAAACTGCAGTCTATATATCACTGTTGTCTTGGTGAAATTTTGTAAAAACAAGGTCCACCTAGTGAAGGTACTCACCAAGACTTGAGGATGAATTCAATTCCAGCAATATTAAACTCCTTTGCTTGCTGATTTTATCATCTCCATTTGGACCTTGTTAAGTCATCCAAGTAACAATAAAGATTTTTGGGGAAAATAATTATTTTCAAAATCTTCCTATGGAAAGCACATGCTTTATATCGCTCTCCAACTACAGATGAATGATCATTTTGCAACAAGATAGCTTATAATGAAAGGTGGTATGGCAGACGTTTTGAAATGTCAGTGGTCTAGTTACCATAACAAGAAAGCATAATATGTGGTATTAGTACAAATGAGTTAACTTAAGGAAAATGATTCAAGATCAATGACATAACCACCAGAATGAAAGGCATTGAAAAACAATCAAGGGAATGTAAAGCAGTCCTGGTGGATAGGCACAGAATGATGAAGTTGATAGTATATTTTAGATAAAGTAAACACAGGATACTCAACAAATAAAATCTTGAATTTCTATCAAAAACAGTGGCTGACAGAGGAAGGGTTCTCTCTTGGCAAAGTCATTTGTGCTTCCTGCAAACTGGCACCCAGGCAATCTGTCCTCCTTTAAGGGTTCCTATTACATGATTATTCCTATTCCTGTGGAAGCACCCTAGACTGGATTCTGGTATCACACCCTCACCTATTCTCAAGTAGTGGTACACTCCCTGACCCTCTCAGTGACCACTTTCCCACCTTTGCTCACCGTCACTCTACCTCCCCACAGCTTTCTCATACCACCATCTCTGTGCGCTCCTTAAAGAATTTCAACCAAAACACCTTCTCTGAATTATTGAAACAATTCAATTGGAGTCCCCTACATACACTACCCCTAGATGAAGCCGTCACCTATTTTAATATATCATTTCTAAACCTCCTCGACTCCTTAGCTCCACTTAGAATAAAAAGAATCAAGAATAAAACTCTCCCATGGTTAAAAAAAGATACCTTATCTACCATGCGCCTTCGCAATAAAGCCTTAAAAAACTACTATAAAGACAAAAACCCAGCCTCCCTAAATGAATACAAAACACTCCGCAACAGAGTCAAAAAACTTATCAGTTCTGACCGCAGATCCTACTATATTACCCTCCAAAATAATCATAAGACTAACCCAAAAAAGTTCTGGAATAGTATCTCCTCCCTCTTCAACCCTGGCAAAAAGGAAAACCCACAACCAGATGAAAATACTATTGATACCAATCTCGCCTCCCAATTTAACAGCTTCTTTATTGATTCCATATCTAAATTAACATCCTCATTTTCTAATAACTCGACTCCTCCAGCTACGACTCCTACTTCCACTTCCAATCTTGAACACTCATCCTCTGACCACCCTCTCTTCTCCCCCAAACCTATACCCATATGTACTATAAAAAAATTGCTTCTTAAATTAAAACCTTGCTCTAACGCTCCCGACAATATCCCTTCCTTCTTCCTAAAGACAGCTACTGAATCCATAGCCTACCCAATTTGCATACTTTTAAATCGGTCCATCCAAGAAAGTTATGTACCCCAAATCTGGAAAAAGCTTACATCATTCCCCTCCACAAAGGAGGTAACGACAATGCCATTTCCAACTTCAGACCAATTGCCATCTTATCCCCATCTCTAAACTACTAGAAAAGTGCATACACATACAACTGCTACCTTACCTCACCAATAATGACCTATTAACTTCAACACAAGATGGATTTCGACCGGTCATAGCACTACTACTGCTCTTCTCTCCTTCCTTGAAACTGTAAATAAAGCCAGAGACTCCAACTATATTGTCTCTACTCTCCTCCTAGACCTTTCTAAAGCCTTCGACACCATCTCCCATTCCCTGCTACTCAACAAACTCTCTAACCTACATCTTTCCCCCTCTTGCATTAGTTGGTTTTCTAGTTACCTCTCCAATCGGCAGCAATCTGTTAAATGGAAGAAATCCACCTCCTCTTACCTCAACACTGTCACTGGTGTACCTCAAGGCTCCATATTAGGTCCACTATTATTCAATATTTTCATTAATGACTTTCACTACAATATCCCAAATGCTAAAATAGTCCAATACGCTGACGACTCTACCATCATCTGTGCTGCAAACTGTATTCCCTCACTCAAAAAAATAACTCAGGATGCCTTCACAACCACTGAAAAGTGGATGCATGATAATCATCTTGCTCTAAATCCATCTAAAACCAAACTCATTCTATTCACACCATCAAAAGCATAACTATTGACAAAAACTCTTTCCTCATAACCAGTCAAAATAATACATCCCTAGAAATTGTTTCCAATGTCAAACTGCTAGGAACTCTCATTGATAATCAGCTCACATTTGATTTCCATATACATACAAACATTAAAAAAACACATCAAAAACTTGGTATGTTCTACCGGCACTCACGCTTCCTCTCCCCTTCTACCAGATTCCTCCTATCTACCACATACCTCATCCCCTCTCTACTATATGGTGCCCCACTACTAACCAACCTTAAATCCTCTACCAAAACAAAACTTTCTTCCTGCTACAACAAAATCGCTAAATTAAGCCTCTGGCCATAGATCCTCCTCTCACCACTGTACTGCCCTCCACAAACTGAATTGGCTAGAGCTCCCAAACTATCTTTCTTACACTCAACTAACTCAAGCTCATAAGCTCATCTTTAAGCCCTCACTTTGCCCCTCTCTCTCCTCAGCCTTCACCATACACCATCCTAATAGACCCCTTAGAACCAACACTCAGAACCTACTCGAACTCCATATACCTAACCGTCCAGCAGGCAAACTCTTACTTTCCTTTGCCCTGGCCCACCTCTGGAACTCCCTCCCATCACATATCCGTACTACCAGCAGCCTTCCTATCTTCAAATCTCTCCTCCATTCACACCTATCTTCTCACTGGGAATGCTCCTGTACCCACCCTACATAAATTCCTCCAGCTACTTCACACTCCCTATTCTATAATCCCTTCCCTTCTATAGGAACACTCCTACTATAGCCAACCACTTATGTAACTGCTATCTGCACATACCTACTAACTAATATTCTTAACTAATACTTTCTTTCCTTACATTTACTATTGAATATAGAAATTAAAAATTGTAAACTTATTTGTTGTTCTTGTATTGCAGTTCTGTTGCATTTCCTGTTTTTCTTAATACTATCTCTTGCTTACATATACTACTGTGATACTTAATCAGTAGATGTTATGTTCTACCTATTATATTTTACTTTAAATTAGATGTTATTTTCTACTTATTATAATTGACTTTATTCTTATTTGTAATTTGACATTTTGTTTTTTGACATTGTATCTTTGGAGCTTTTCTCCCCAGGACTCCATTGAAAATGGGCTCATTCGGTCCAATGGATTATCCTGGTAAACAAACTTCAAATAAATAAATAAAATAAATAAAATGATTGAATGTTTAGGTTAGCGAATACCTAAATGTCGATCTGGTAATAGTGAAAGCAAAAAAACATGAACGGACGATTTAATGCAGGGAAAAAATTCCCTTGGGCATTATGTGGATTTTTCCCCTTTCCCTAGTGTAGAGCAATCTCAGAGTTGGTATATTTAGTTAGGGGGGTGTGGGGGGGGGCACAGCCACCTCATTTTGCTTTAAATTTTTTTTTTTTGGCCAAGGGAATTCATTCCCTACGTTGAATTGGCTGTTTGCTGTTTTAATTTTTCGATATTACCAGTTCGACATTTAGGTATTTGCTAACCAAAATGTTTGATTGGGTAATATAGATGCTCTTGTGACTGGGTGCCACACATGTGATTCCAATGCCTCAAGTCTGCCCAGAATGGTATAGAAAAAGTGCTGTGAACCAAGCAAAATGTCCATGAAATTATATCAAAGTGAAAAAATAGGCTACCAAAGTAGATAACAATGAACCCATATAACATCAAGTGACTGTCATGCACCATACACCTGGCTGATTTCCATATGAAATGCATGCTGGAGGCAGCTTTGACCATACAGATACCACATCTGTGGTGTGACAGAGTGATATAGTGTGTTATTTATATGTGAACCACTGTAGATATGTTTAGTCATAGGTATCACCCTGCCATCTGGGATACATACCTTTCTGGACGGCTCAGTTTCTAGAGTATTCTACAGCCATTGGCTGGTCAACATCATCTCTATACAGAGTAATTTTCTCTTGATATCTGGATTTGCAATGGTCAACTATTAGACATGCATGTGCATACACAGATACATATGCATGAGTACACACAAACAAATGTACAGTATGCCTAGCCTATATATTTAGTACTGGACAAGTCATCTTTTATTGCAGTTGTAGTATGTGTTGTCTGTTTACCCTGCCCCCATCATCAGCTTCGACACTATGGTCTACATAACATTGACTATTTTTGCCAGCTTTTAAGATACCATGCTATGTATGTATATTGAGGCTTATCTGCCCATCATGTCCTTAATTTTGAAATGCATAAAACAGTAGCAATGGGATGGGATAACTTTGTATGAAAACTGCTTTGTTGGTGCATAAGATGAGGTGCTACTGTGTTGCTTTTTATATAACTGTCTTTCTCCCTACTGTCCATATTTGGGATTCTGTTTAGTTCTACTGGGGTTCCTACTGGAGCTATTCCACAGGTATCATGCCTTGTGCATATTAAGCTCTATGATTCTCTAATTTGTTGTGCTCAATCTTCAAAGTGCTGTTCTCTGCATGACAACTTTGTGGTAGTAAATTCTGGGCCACATTCCACTTCCTTAATCAATTTGATGCCATTAAGCCAAAAGAGCAGACTGAATGGTTTGATGTTTCACTAGTGCACTGTTGTCATTATCACTGAATCCAGACCATGAGGAGTGGCTTTAAGCTTTTGGGAAAATCAGCCATAGGAAAAGTGTGCAGGACATTCCACGGACACTTGATCTGTACTGCTGTGGATTTTGTGTGTACAGAACAGCACTGCATGTTGTCACCATGAGTCTCCCACTTAAATGTCAATAACTAGTTCGCTTATCTTCTGACTGAAGCAAAATACTTGTCAAAATGTAGGGCAGAGGTTTTTCAGGCCATGTCTAAGGTGACAGCACAAATGGTAGACTGCTGGTTACATTCTCCTTATAATAACTCATGACATAGATATACATAAAATGATATCATCAAATACCAACCACAGAAAACAATAAACACAAAACAGGGATCATTTTAGATCAAATCAAAAATGATTAATAATAATCTTTTTGTGCTGAGAGGTAAGCCCCCTTTACCCCCCCCCCCACTCTTCCTAATCATATATACCACCTCTGAGATTGCACCACAGTGTGGTAAGGGCAATTTCCCTGCCCTGCTGCAATGTGATCCCATACAGAAAGCAGCCATCAAGTTGAAAGACATAAAAATAGTTCTTGATTTTTGGAGCATTCATCGTTATTCATGAGGACAGAAAGCATTTGTTCTTATATATGTTCTCTCTCTCTCTGTATATATATATATATATATATATATATATATATATATATATATATATATATATATATATATATATATATATGCACTTGTATATATAAATATCTACATGTATGTATGGGAATGAGTATTGCATACATCACAAGACTATCACTAATATATTTAGTTATTTTTAAGCACAAAGTGGAGTGTAACACTTTTAAAGGATGTGAATTGCTTGTTGCTGGAAAAGTGATGCTGCATGAAAAGGGTGAAGATCCAGGCAGCATTTGAATTGTACAGGAAGTGCAGATTCAGCTTTGACACGACACTGAACACCTCCTGCTCTTAAGAAGTATCTCTGTATCAAACGTGCTTTGAAGCTTAGACCCCTTGAGTAACTTGCACACATTTTTTTTATGCTTTCGTACATATTTGAGCACATTGAAAACTCTTTATTAGCTTATGCAACTTACATGTCCTATTCAATCTCTTGCATCAACTTTGGTTAATAACGGAGTATTCATTTGTATCAGTTTTGCATTTTTACATCTATTTACATGGTCACATAAACACATTTTGTTGCATCTTTCTGTAGATATCCACTGTATTTATGCACGTTGCTTGTCATAGATTTATATAATGTGACTACTTTTTTATATTTAAATACTGTTTCAGTTTTTATGAGCAGTTCTTATGAAGCCTTGATGCCATTAAGCCAATAAAGCAGAATGTTTTGATGTTTCAAAGTGCTGACTTTTTTCTCTTTGTTACTAAAGAGTCACAGTTTTATACAGTCTTGCTTTTTCAAATGGCTGAATGTCATAAAACTAGAGCTTGATTGCCCAGTTATATGTACAGACCTAATGTACATTATTTTGTTAAGGATTATTGAATGAAGAGTAACATGTAGGATTTCAATAATTAGAACTAAGGTTGCAGTGATAAAGTTTGTGATAGAATATACTCTGATCTAGTGACATCTGTTTATGAATATCATCTGTGTTCTATAAAATGCATTTAAATATGTTTAAAATGAGCCATTTTAACTGTATACAGCATACTTTTTTCTTTAAAAAATTTAAAGCAATTCTTGTTGTTGTTGTGTCTTTTGGCTTTTCCCGGTTAGGGGTCGCCACAGTGGAACTCCGGTCCACTAATGATTGGCAGTAGATTTTTTTGTGCCGAGTTGCCAGCTCTGATGCATAACCTTCAATGAAGGTACGCCCATTCAAATATGTCTCCACACAGAAGATGCTCTAGCTGAGAATCGGACAGGACAACGTCTTACTGTGAGGCGACAATGCTACCGCAGCACCACCACCGCAGTTTGTTCTCTAAATAACTCACACAGACTATATAGTAAGCAACCTCTTGAAACTATTATGGCAGATGACTGACATCTGTACATAGCCTTAACATTAATTACACAGCAGCACCAGATTATTAAGACTTGGTGAAATCTTTCTTTTGAGTCTAGGAAAAAAAATTACGTAATCATGTTTTTTTAAATAAATATCTTGAGAGACTGTTGTCTTGACCCTGAAAATCTGAATTAAAATATAAAAGAAAAAATTCCTGTTTTTATCTTTATTTTGCACAGAAAACATTAAATTAAATAATTTCAGAACGGTTGATTTCAAAATAAATCAATATTTTCTTTCCTCAAATCATCTTAAAATTATATGGTTTTTTTTGTAAATTGTTTGATAATGCACAATGTCAAAAGTATTGCTATTCACTAGCCCAGAGAAAGAGAGAGTAAGATGGTGGCTAGCCATAATTATACAATAACTGGTCACTGTTCAAAACTGTGCACACTGATTGGATAGCCCAACTAGTGTGCCTGTTCTAAACTGGGCACGTACCACTAGAAAAAGTCTAGCTGCTGAAACGCCATTGAGCTGCTGGGCTTCTCTATCAGCGTATGCTCACAAGACAACAAAATCAGGTATGTTCTGCAAAAATAATCAGAAACATACCTGATTTTCCTCAAGTTTAGGCTCTCAGAAAATCTCGGTTAAAACATAAATAAATAAATAAAACAGCAACGGAGATCCTCTCTTCTCTCTTCACTGATATACTGTGCAAGAGTGAGAAAGGAAGTCCCATATGCATGTGCAGTACATCAGTAAACAAGGAAAAACATGGAGGAACATGAATTCGCCATTATACAAAGACATTATTTAAGAATGGTAACCATTAAATAATGTCATTGTATAAAGTGCAACTTGGACAACTGGATGGAAACCAGAAATTCATCCCTGGTTTGGCACCTATGTCTATAATGGACACAGGTAACCTGAAAATGGTTCATCTCCAAGGCCCATGCTTACACTTATCAAGAGTATTCAAACTTGTCATAGATTTGGGATGCATAGCTAGGCTTAAAAAGATGTTTGTGATTGTTAGCCTAGTAAACACCTATGAATATCAATAACCCATGACTGGGTGGAATAATGTTGGATTTAGTCGTGGTTGGCTTTGTTTGATCAAGAGGGTAAACCCACACCAACTATATGTAAATCCTGTATTACCCATACCCAGTCATGGGTTATTAGTTAAATATTCTTTGCAGAGAAAGTTTTATAACACAAAGAGAGATGGCACTGTCTATGACTCAGCCATCTCATTTGAATAGCAACATGAGGATTGATAGAGCTGCCTGGGGGAGGAAGTACAGAGACAAGGCATTAACTTGTGTGATTCACTTCAGGAGAGTAATGGAAAGTGATATTCTTGACCTCTCATTGGAGACAAGATCAGACTTGATGTGCCCGGCTCCAAACAGAGCAAGGCAATCTGAAGGAGTTGTGTGTATCATGGAAACGTGATATTCACTTACACCATTACATACTCACCACATTTTGAGTTTTACAGGCATAAACTGGGTAGGGGAGGGGGGCACATCTGTGCTAAAGGGAGAACTCTAAATCCCTTCCATCCCACTTCCATTGCTCAAGTCTTCCCTTGAGGGAATTAATAGAGTGTAGGGCCCTCAACCTTGGGGGAAAAAGTAGGCTGATTGTCAGCTACAGGTATGATAGAGATGGGAGTTAGGAGCAAAATAAGCCTATGAATGAATGCTTCAGTACTTAATTTGCCAGTAGAGTTTAAACATATAGCTACCAGTATAACAGCATAGACTTGGACATTTTTCTAAGGACCACTATTCACCCAATGGGTGCCACACTGAAAGGTGGTTTTAACATGGTTAATGTCTCATAAGTGATAGAAGAGTATGAGATAAAACAATGCATTTGTAGGCAGTTGTAACAGCTATGTATACTGACCACTATACAGTAAGCTATAGCCAATGTCATGAGTGATAGCCTCAGCTGTTTTATGCTTATGATGGAAGTGACCATGAACAGTTTTATACACTAATTATGGCATAGATGCTTTGTGTACCCACCTCAGTTTGTACTTTATAATTAGTAAATGTGACGTGATTGTTTGTCCTTCCATATCACTGTTGCAGTATTCTTTACCTAAGGGATCTACTCCCTAGGATAGCCCAATGTCCTGCCAGTACACCAAAGCATTCAACAGTATTCTTTACCTAAGGGATCTACTCCCTAGGATAGCCCAATGTCCTGCCAGTATACCAAAGCATTCAATACTTGTAGGCGTCGTACATCACATGTATGCTTCCCTACATGGTGGAGGGCATAAAGGTGATGTACGGATGCACACACTCAGAACCTCTATGCCGCCAGTCCAAATTCCATTGTTGAACCTCAGTCTGAACACCCTTCTGCTGTGCTGGTTACCAAGCCATTTTCTCAGATAAGGACTGTTCAGTGTTTGCTTCATATACCTCTTCTGTGATTCCGTTGGAGGCCAGCATGGATCTGGCAGCTTGTATGTCCTCCAGGGCTTTTCAAATGTTTGTACCTGATGTTCTGTGGGAAGCTGACTATCCAAAGGATTGAAAGGGATTCATCAGATCTTAGAGATGGAGAAAAGTCCTACCACTATTGAGTCAAGCCAGGGGTCTGACCTTCCAAGGGTGTTTTAAGTGTACAACCTGCAGAAAAAGAAACCCAAAAACACAAAGCATATTTCAACTGTTCCTAAGGATCTGCAGTCTGAATGGCAGGTTTCACTCAATGTTTATTTAATGCTTTGATAGCATTTAAGCCTCCTCAAGGGATCTCAGTTCCTGGAATTCTACTCCATTCAAGAGGCCTAGGGAATTGGTTTCCTTGGGTGACGTGGACTCAGGGGAGGAATCTTTGGATTATTCTTCACAAATCCCTTCCCCTTTGGAATACAGTTCAGAGGAGGAGGATTCCATAAACTCACATTCCCCCTGTATTAGCTCTCCTTTGGGGATATCATTGTCAGTATGATGGACTTTTTAGTGGGGTTGTTCTCAAGTGTCTGAGATTCAGAAAAGATATTATGAGCTCCTAGAGATGGATTCTCCCAAACCATCTGCTGTTCTAGTTGCCCTTCTGCATACCTTTTAATCAGTGTCTGTAGCCCCTGACTCTCAGCTCCCTGCACCTAAGAACCAAGATGAATTCTATAAAATGCCTGAAGAGTGCACATTTCTTTATAAATGCCCTTCCACTAATGCTTCTCTTGTGTAATTCTCCTGTAACAAGCCATCCAAATTATTGCTCTCTACCAAGATTTTGCCTTCTGATAAGGAAGTAGGGCTGTGGGAAAGTTGGGCAAGAAAGTTTATGTAGCTGCCACTTTCTCTTTTAGGACCATTAACTACCAAACTTATATGACCAGGTATGTACTGGCTGTCCTTTTTCAGGTTTCTCAGGTGGTTTCTGACCTTTCTGACTCTCAGGACATTGTTTCTTCTTCCACCCAAGGCCCTTATGGTACCACTGGATCTCAAGGATGCATAGCTTTACATCTCCATCTCTCCCCTTTTCAGGAAATGTTTATATTTTTCTGTCTCTTCCTTGCATTTTCAGTTCTGTAGTTTGCCCTTTGTCCCCTTTAATGCACCAATGGTATTTAACAAATGCCTCTCTGGTGTCATTGCTTTTTGCAGGTTTAAGGTATTCAGATCTTTCCCTGTCTAGACGATCTGCTTCTTCAAGCTCCTTTCCTATCTCTCTGCTTCAGGATATCAGGTTTACTACTTCCTTGTTACAAAGTCTGAGGTTCACCCTAAACCCTTAGGGAACAGTTCTGATACCTTTCCAGGATCATATTTTCCTTGGGTGCAGACATCATACATTTTCCATGCTGGCATCTCTGTCTGCCCCCAAGGCTCTGCGTCTAATATTTCTTCAGCCCTTTCTTCCTGTGGTTTCTGTCACAGCCAAGGAATTCCTCGGGGGGCTTGGTTTTATGGTGACTACCATTCCCATGCTCCCTCTTGCCAGGCTGCAGATGAAGAAACTTCAGTGGTACCTCAAATAAGGGTGGCTTTAACATTGCCAACCCTTGGAGCTCCCGGTACATTTTCTTTACTGTCTCAGGTTCGAGCTTCACTGGTGGATTTATCAATGTTCTCTCAGCCTGGGGTTGCCTTTTCAAACTCCAGTTCCCACTCAGGAGCTCTCTGTAGACAGGTTAGACAGGGGGTGGAGTGCATCTTGTGAGCCCCTAAAGGTTCCGGGTCTCTGGTCTCCTTGTCAGAAGTCAGACCCACATCAACATATAGAAGATGAGGGCTCTGCTTCTGGCTCTGCAAGCCTTTCATACCCTCTTTCATCCTGGGCCTCTCAAAGTTTTTACAGACAGTACCACAGTTATGTGGTTTGTCAACAAGCAGGGGGGCATAATGTCCTGTCTTCTTTGCAGAATAGCTCTTCAGATCTGGGGTCTAGCTATTTAGTATCAAATGACTGTTAAGGTAGTTTACATTCCCTCAAAACACAATCTAGTTGCAAACTTCTTCAGCAGGTCCAGCACACAAGTTCACAAATGGATGTTTCACAGAGATGTCTTCCTGAACATTGTACATCAGTGGGGTATTCTACAGGTAGATCTTTTTGCCTCTCCTCTGAACATACATCTTCCTCTATTCTGTTCCACAGTCAAATGTCCTATGGCTAGGAAAGTGAATGTCCCATCTTTTCCTTGGATGAGGATGTTTCTGTACTCTTTTGCCCTCTTTCTCTGTTACTGTGAGTTCTGCACAAGATCAGGCAGAACTCCCTCATAATCTTGCTGGTGATTCTCTTTTGGTCCAGACAGCATTGGTTCCCCCTTATTTCTCAGCTGGCCAGGGGCAATTATCACAAGTTACTTGACTGGGCAGATCTTTTCACACAAGGCAAGGGGTCTCTCCTCCTTCCTCACTAATCCACTCTTCAAATGATACTGTGGGTGATAGGGTTCTGATCCCTTTTAGGCTTCTCTTTTCTGAGTATGTGCTTTTGGTTCTGCAGGGAGGCCAGGAAACCCACTACCAGGAAATCATATATGTTCAAATGGAAGCAATTTTCTGTGTAGTGTCTCTCTTGTGGTGAGGATCTCCATATCTGTGGAGGTTCCACTGATTTTTTCCTTTGTGTGATCTGCTCCATACTGGGTTGGCATATTCTTCAATTAAAGCTCACTTGTCAGCAATTTCTGCTTGTCTGCCTTTGACTCCTTCTCTGGCTCTAGATTTGAGGTCAAGCAATTTCTTAAAGGGTGTTCTTCTTAACAGGCCTCTTGAGAAGCATATTCTGCCTTCCTGGGTCCTCAGTCTTGTAGTTGAAAAATTGACTCTTTACCCTTTTGAGCCTGTTTAATCTTCCTTAAAGCATTGTGCTTGTAAGACTGTTCTTCTTTTGGCTCTCACATCAGCCAAGGGGGTGTCTGAACTTCTGGCTCTCATGGCTGTTCCCCCTTTCTTAGTTTTCCACAAATGCAGGGTGTCCTTCATACTAATCCTTTATGCCTGAGGTGGTAATGAGTTGTCCTTTAATCAGTCTATTTTTCTTCCTTCCTTTTTTCCTTCTCCACAGTGTGCCAATGAGAAGGTTCTTCACACCTTGCACTTACAAAGACAGTTTGGATATTATTTGGATAAAACTAAAGTTATTCACAAGTGTGAGCAGCTTTTTGTTTCTTTTCATCCCAGGACTTTCGGATTGGCTGTTTCTAAACAAACCATCTTCTACTGGATTTCTAAGGCCATTTCAGTTTATTTTTTTTCATGGAAAATGTATCCCTCATCTGTTAAGGCACATTCTACTAGAGCAGTTGCCTCCTCTGATGCTTTTTTCAAAGGTTTGGATACCATTTCCATCCCTGAAGCAGCTACTTGGCCCTCTGTTCATACTTCCATTATGCATTACAAATTGGATGTTTTCCCATGCCAGGACAGGCTTTGCTAGGACTATCCTGCATGGGTTTGTAGATGCCTTCTCTGTGCCTTCATCCTCCCCGGCTTCCTCTTGAGCTTTTGTACTGTCCCTTATGTAAGCAGTACTGCAACAGTAATATGGAAGAACAAAGTGCAGTTGTGTAAAATCTTAGCATAACAGTAGATGCCCTTCTCTTTACTATTGCAGTATTCACTCCCTCCCTCCTACCCCCTCCATTTTAAGTCTTGCCCTGTAGTCTCTTACCTGCCTGACTGAGGGGTCCTTTGTCATCTTTTTCTTATTTATCCATCTAGGTGCACATGTTCTCCTTGTCCCAAAGGACATTCTGTTCATCTTGGCACTTTTTCAGTTCTGTGTGTGGGTCCATATGGCACCTTTATGCCCTATGCCATGTGAGGGGACCATATGGGTGATGTACTATGCCTATAAGTACTAAATTTAGGCTTTGATAAACTGGCCAGACATTTGTCTGTCCTTAACAGGAGATCCCTTAGGTAAAGAATACTGCAATTGCAATAGTGAAGAGAAGGAATCTACTGTTAAGATTTTATACAGCTCTGCTTTCCCTAGCAGAGGAACAAATTACTTGCCAAAATGTGTCTTATTTGCATTTATAAGTTGTCTTATTGCAAAAGTTGCACTACTAGTTTGTTTTTCCACACACACATTTCATAGCACTTTTCATTGTGCTGTGATTTTCAAACTGGGTTTCTTCATACCCTGCTTGCAAGCATTTAGCTGCTTCTCATCGAAAGCATCAAGGACTAGACTGATGTTAAATGGAAATGGGAAGCTATGATTGGTATTTCTAGTCCCAAGGTTCTCACCTTTATTGAGATTATTTGCAATGAGTGACTAACTGTAGGAAATCTCCTCTTCAGTTGCATGTAGAAGAGGATGGTCGCTTGCCTAAAATAGATTTGTTTTCAAGTCTTTCTTGCATGTCTACATTTATTAATCAGCAAATGACATAATTTATTCTTGTACTGAGTCTGCATGCCTACTGAATCTATATCCCTTATATGGTTCAATTTATTAAGCAGAAAAGCAGAGATTTTCATAAAGTATTTGTATTGAATCCATCTGTAATGCTATAAATTTCTTGTTGCTAAGTTGAACTAGAAGGAAATCCTGACTTCCTACAAATTGTTACCTTTGATGTTTGTGTACAGCTTGTATCTTTGGGGGGTGGGTATTTTTTACAACCTTCGTAAACATTGCCATTGAAATTATTGCTTTACAATATGTGTTGCATACCTTACCTGCATTTTTAAGTCATGTTATATGTAAAGTCGCTGTAAACAACACACTTTTATATTCAGAAAGTAAGACATTGACCAGTGCATTTCATACTAACTGCTGTGCTGGACATTCAGTTGCTACTTTAACCCCCACCCCCCTCTCATCCTAGGGTGTAATGGCTGAGGTCACCCATCTTGTATGTGCACTACTATTTTAGAAGAAATTACTGTCTTATACAATTATCATATTAATGAATAGTTTGTGCCTACAAAAACAAAAATTTAAAATAAAAGTCTTCCTTTAGTACAAATAAGCTAATATCTAGAGTATATAAAATTATGTGGCAATGTAACTATGTTCTTATCTGCGTATAAACACAGATTGCATGTGTGTGTGCGTGTATGTATATATATATCTGCACATTTACACTTTATATATGTTTACTTATATTTTTTAATCATGCATATTTATTTATTTATTTACATTTGTTTACCGGGAAATTCTGCCTGGATGCAGGTCCTTTGTCAGCGGATGCCCAGGGAGAAAAGCTCCACATCATGTACATGATAAATAGAGATACAAAGTTGCATCAGTAGTAAACAACATTACAGGTTGTTGGCTTTAATACAATGACAAGATATTGATTATCAACAGTATATACAGTAAATGTTGCAAGTTAAGATAGTTTCTTGTCGTTTATAATATTAGTAACAAAGCTGTCAGAAGATTTTAAAGTATGTAAAGACAACTAGCTAATTCTGACTGTGGTTAGTAGTGGTGGTAGTATAGTTGGGTTAAGAGTCTAGGTGGGGGGGTAAGGGTGGGGGTGTTAGTCTGGATTAGAACAAGGACAAAGCCAGTGCAAATTAAAGTAGAATGTGAACGCAGTCTTGAAAAGGCTGCTGGAAGGTAGAGTAGTTATAGAGGGTAGAAGATTGTTCCACAGTTTAGATATGGTACATGAAAATATGGCTTCTCCTGCTGAGTTTTTGGGTTTGATAACAGTGAGTTGATTTTTTTTTTTGCTTGATCTTAGGGGAGAAGGGTTTGAAGGGAAGGGATGTTGTGGGGGTGGTTAATAAGTTTATGAGCAAGGGTGACTTGATTAAAGTGAAGGAGTTGTGGGAGTTCTAGCCAGTTTAGTTCTTTAAGGGAGATACAATGATGGCTGCAGTAGGAGGTTTCAGTGGCAAATTTAGCAATTTTGTTGTAACAAGCATCCAGCTTGTATAGGTCTGCCTCTTTAAGGTTGGTAAGTATGGGGGATGCATAGAGCAGGGTGGAGATTAGCTGGGAATTGGCTATGGAGATTCTAGCCGCCTTGGTTAGGAATTGAAGGCTTCGATATAATGCACCAAGTTTCTTGTGAACTTTTTTTATTGTGAGAGATATGTGGGTGTCAAATCTAAGTTTGTTGTCTATTTCCACACCGAGTACTTTTGTGTGTTCTGGAGAGATCATGGTATTGTCTTTGGCGAGAATGTTGAAATGTTGGGTGTTTTGGGGGGCTTTGGAAGGTTGGAACAGGAGAAGTTTTGTCTTACTTGGGTTGAGTAGGGCTGAGCATTGGATAGCCAGCTTTCTACAGAAGAGAATGATTCCTGTGTGATTTGTTGTAGTTCTGGTAGAGTGGGGGCAGAGCAGATGAGAGTAGAGTCATCTGTGTACTGTTTAAGAGATGCTTGTGTGGTGGCAGTATGTAGGTTGTTAGTGAAAAGTGAGAATAGCAGAGGGCCAAGGATAGACCCTTGGGGAACTCCGAGAGTAACTGGGAGGCGAGGTGATAGGTTATCATCCCAAATTACTGATTGCTGGCATCCATGTAGATAGCTGTGGAACCAGATGTAGGCTGATTGTGAGAAGGAGAGGTTGGGGAGAGTAGAGAGTAGTAGCTGAAGAGATACCATGCCAAAGGCCTTTGAGAGATCTAGAAATACGGCAGTAGAGAAGAGGCCATTGTTTTTGTGATGAAATATAGTGGAGGTAAAGGAGAGCAGAGCAGAGGTAGTGCTGTGATATGGCCTGAAACCATGTTGGGTTTTGGAGAGGAGATCATTAGCTAGGAGGTAGTTGGAGACCTGGGTGTTGATACATTTTTCAAGTATCTTGGAGAGAGGGGAGAGGATAGCAATGGGGTGGAAATTTGAGAGGTTGGTGGAGTGGGTGACTTTGTGGAGGGGAATGATGTGGGATATTTTCCATATCGAGGAAACATAGCCTTCTGTTATGGAATGTTTGATTAGAATTGAAATTGTGTAAGCTAGTGTATCAGCTGCAATTTTCATGTATTCAGATGGGAGGTTGTCAGCTGCGAGTTTGGTGGGTTTAAGTTTTGACAATAGACTTTTTATGTTGGAGGTAGGTACTGAGGTGAAGAAGAAAAGAGGTGTTAGGAGTTGGGGGGGCTGTTGTAGGGAAGTGTTTGTTTGTGCATATACATTTGTATTTATACACAAAAGCATGTCTACACATAAACATGCTGTATTTGTATAAAGATGCATTTCTCTTTACAGATATGTTTATGCTTACTTATTTCTTTTGGATTATACATATGTACATATTTGTATTTAAACATATATGTCTTCTTGCAGTTAGCTGAATTTATACAATATTTACCCAGCATTTTTAACAATTAAAAAAATAAAATGTTAAAATATTTAGTGTAGAACTCTGGCCTTCTCACTCTAACCTGGTCTATTTAATGGCTATGCCTGCATGCTAACACAGAGGCCCAGAATGGGTGATCTGTGTCAGAGATGACAGATGCTCATGCATCTTTGGCCATATGACAACCTTTTTCCATTCCATGCCAGGTAATGCTCTTTCAGATGGGTCCAGGTATGACTCTTGCATAGAGGAAGACCATGATTTTTTTCTGCTTATCACATGCAACTTAACCTCCCCTATCTTTAGGAGACTTTTGACCTTGACCTAATGTGACTTGGGCTACACATTTCAGGTAATTAAAATATGAAATGTAGCATGTGACTACAATGCATTTCAATACATTGCTGCCAATGTTCAACTTCAATGGCAATTTATTCAACCATTAAAAAGTAAAACAATGAATACATACATGAATAACTGCAGAATACAACGGTGCGCAATGTAACCCAGTAGTAAGAGGCTTTGTGAGTACATGTATTTAATTTCAAAAATGGTAACGCTTGCAGTAAAAGACTTTTATTTCCAGATTATTTTGTGTGTGTGTGTGTGTGTGTGTGTGTGTGTGTGTGTGTGTGTGTGTGTGTGTGTGTGTGTGTGTGTGTGTGTGTGTGTGTGTGTGTCACAAGGTTTAACAGCATTAAATGCCCATCCATTTCCAACCATTTCAACTAAGCAATGATAAAGCTGACAATGACACAGAAAATGAAGTGATGAATACTATTAAAAGGATCCATGCCTAACAGAAATAAATAGATAATAAAATGACTTGAGTATCCTCCCAACAACAGTCATACTGTTGCCATTTCACCCTTAGTGCTGTACAAATGATGGCAGTTTGAGGACACAAGCTGGTGTGTATTTTAGTGCAAGGTATGAACGCATGTTAAATGCATGTTTAGAGATTGTAATGCATATAGGTTTGTAAAATCCAGGCAGTTAGCTACCGAATAACACTTTTTAATAAAAAAAAACAAAAAAACACTTGTCACTTCTAAACCATTCCACATTCCAGCAGATTTTGCATGTGCATACTTAAGTTAAGGCCTTGAAATTTTTTTTTTTTTTTTTTACAAAATAAAAAACTAGGTATTCCTTACATGATGCCTTAGGACATTGTTGAATGGGTTTCAGTGAGCAGTCAAACATAATTTTTATAACTAGTAATACTAGCACCTGCTCTGGAACAAACAAACATATTTAAAGGTAAAGGTGAATATCTTGTGAACAGTGACCTTAGACTCCACATTGCACAGCATAGCCCACACACGACACTATCTGCATTAATTAATTGTTTACTCATCAGAATGTTCTAGTCCATGATTTTGGACTAGATTCTTCCTCTTTACTTGTGCAGCCATATACCATTCAGAAGGCTGCTGCATGGAATATCTTACTACTGCTGCCATCTGGCCACCATTAATCATAGCAGGATCTGCACTGAGAAATGCAATAGCAGCATGAATCAATTCATGATCAGACTCGAGCAGTATCATGTTGTGCAGAATGGAACCTGCAGTAAACATCCTGCATGCCGTATCTACTTCATACTGAAGGGCCCCCCCAGACTAGTACTGGCATCTAAAACAGGCGTTTGACATGCCAAGCACACTGTTGATTTGAGAGTATGAGTTTGGGACAGGAGTGTATTAACTTCCAGAGCTCCCATATGTTTTCTCATAGGTGTCATGAACTGTTACTCCAGAGGATATCCTGCATTGCCTGAAAAAAGAGAGCAAAAAGAAAAAAGGGGGAGGCAAAACAAAGGAAGACTGTTTTAGTATTAAGCAATACATTTACTATGAATAACTAATTAAATGATAAAAGTAATACTTTCTGACTATTGAAGAGGCAGAAGACTAAGCTAGTGTGCTACACATGGGAATCATGTTCACTTCCAGGATGCTGAACAGACAAATTGGTGATGCACCCCCATGCATCACACATTAACTGGCAGTTGACGGAATGGTACCCTTTCTACTGCATTAATGATCCTTCCATGAACCTGATGTTGCTCTAATAGCAATATGGATGCAATCTGTTACACCAAGCACCTGAGGGAAATGTGCCAACCCATAAAAGGCATGCACTGTCCACACTTGGTCTTGAGTTGACACTGGGAAATAGAGGTGATGATTCACACTTGCCAAGACTATGTCCAGGAGTTGCTGAAGTATCCTTAAGGCAAAAGCCTGAGAAATGCCCAACATGTCCCCAGTCTGTCATTAGAGCTATATTGAGGGCTATACATACCTTAGCATCCATAGGGATGGGAAGGCCGTGCATCCTGCCTGTAGAACTGTGGGGGCAATAAATGCTCAGTAAGACCCTTAGAATATCCATGTCCACTCTGAACCTGCCAGTAATTTTCTGATTATCACAATAACGATGAATTATTCTCTGCCTTCTTGGCTTATGAGTCCTGCTGGCTGAAAATATTTTTTTCTTGGCCAGTACAAGGAGCTCAGATTATGAAATAAAGCATTTTGGTCAATTCTAAGGAAATAAAAAAGGCACAGTTCTGCCATTTATAATATATCTGTGGATGGCACATAAAATCATCAAAATATAAGTATGAATCGCAAACAGCGGGAAGATGGCTTATTAACAAGAAATAAGATAAAACTTTTGCATGTTATTACTTCATTTGCTTAAGTATATTCAAGGCCATTGTGCATTATTGTAAATGGCCTCTATGAACTGCATCGATTGGCTTAACAATCTGTATAACAATTATGAATACCACCTTATAATATATCATGCCCTGTCAGTAAAAGCACACTAACATTTAACAATACATTCTGTAGTTTAATAAAACTATTCAACATTTAAATAGTATTTTTTTACATTTAACAATATTAGTTAGGATATGATCATCTTCAATTTGTTATTGTTACTATGTAGATATAGATGCATACAGATATAGATAATATGCAGAAACATTCTTTAACATCTTTGTATGGTTCACTTCGGAGTTAAAACTGACCTCACGATGGTATCACTGAAGCAATGACATCTGCTTTTGTAATCAACATTCAGGCTTTTTAATTCTCTACTTATTACATTCATATTTTGTTATTCATTACCTTGGCAGTGTATTTCAAGTTGGCCTGTAACTAGTTATAACTCAGCCAAATTGTCCTTGGCACTCTCACTTTTAGCGTTAGACTATATTTACTTTGCCTGCTTTCAATTTGGATTTTTGCTAACATTTAATAAAACAAAAATAAACAACTTTGGGTGGCTTGTTAGTTTATAATGATAGCAATTATTCATTTCATTTACTATATTCTGCTGTAGGCCTACAGTTTACATTATACAGATGAATAACCTATCAGAATAACAGTTTATCTCGAACATGCGGAAAAACATGCTAAATGGATTTTTAGAAATGAATTGTAGCATAAGAAGCTATTGCTGTAACAGCGTATGCTGCATGTTATGTAAATGTCCTAGTACCTGAAAAATGAAAAAAAAAAATATTATCTGTGAGCAAGACACAAGAGGTGCATCTGCCTAGCTCCTCCAGAATGAAGTACTCTGATTTTCTGAGTAATCCATACACGATTGCCTTACTGCAGTAAAACCCTACTCTAACCTTACATGTGTGTATGTGCATGTGTATATATATATATATATATATATATATATATATATATATATATATATATATATATATATATATTTATATGTATACGCACACACACATCTATACATATATATATATATATATATATATACACACACACACACACACACACACACACACACACACACGGATTCCTATTACAAGAACGAAAGTTCATTACTTCGAACTTGTAATAGGAAGCCTCACTTCTGCAAAAGTTCACTTTAACGAACGTGAACTTTTGCATAAGTGTACTTCACCGAAAACATCGCAGCACAGTGGAGAACAGAAAAAACAAGCTATGTCCTACACTATGGTGCAATAGTCACAGATCTTAGGGTTAGGGCACAGGTAAGGGGATAGTTAGTAAAGCTATCCCCTTACCCGAACCCATGCCCTAACCTTAAGATTTGTGACTATCACACCATAGTGGAGGACATTGCTATGTCCTTCACTACACTGCAGTCGTCACAGACCTTAGGGTTAGGGCACGGGTCATGGTAAGGGGATATCCCTTACTGTGACCTGTGCCCTAACCCTAAGGTCCGTGAGTGCTGCACGGAAGTTCAGTACAACACCCGTTCGTTGTACTGAACTTCTCATAAGTGCACTTTCGATTAAGTGCACTTTCGCTGCAGTGAGCATTCCATGCACTATTTCGAATTAGTGAAAATTCGATCTAGTGTATGGAACCCATATATACACACACACACATATATACGTATATATATATATATATATATATATATATATATATATATATATATATATATATATACACACACATATATATATATATATATATATATATATATATATATATGGGTCTACTTTGATGGGTTCCTATCAGTTCATCGAAACAGCAGCAGTTCGAACACCATATGTTTGAACTGTGAAGTTCGAAACTGATTATTGCGGTTGTTGAATACCAAATTCTTTCCCAGGAAAGAATTTGGGGAGCTTCTATGTCGCAATTTTCAGCACTGTGGTGGAAAGTTATGGGTCAGGTTCAGGTAACCATGTGATTTATCGGATGTGGATTGCTGTTTTTTTGGTGTGCTTGTGTTGTGTGTGTGTTTCTTGGAACAGCAATTTTTTTCCCTTGGGAAACCCCTGGCCTATGGTGTTCGAACTTCTGCCGTTTCGTCAATGTGATATAGACCCCATTTTGAAACATCTAAAACCCATAACATGTAATTTTATAACATCTGACACTACAAATCACAAGAAAATAACATCCCCTCCACATATAACAGCATCAAACTACCAAATACACTTTTTACTACACCGCCCCCCCCATAAATTAAATATACCAGCTCCAAGATCGCACTACAACGGGAAAAATTTAATTTCCTAACCCCACTGTATCAAGCCCCCTTGCAGAAACATAGTAAAAAGTGCGTTTGGTAGTTTTTTTGTCATTATATTACATTATACATGGAGGGAATGTCGTTTTCATGCAATCAGAATGGAACCTGTAAACCTCACTGTATCGCTGTGATCTATTCTACGGGAACCACACGTGCCCCTCCACAAGCTGATACTGAGGAACTGGTGCAGTGTCTGTGAGGCTCATATCTGTGTTACACCCAGGTGCCCAAAGACAGCTGTTGGAAGGTCCACATAGCAATGACAGTCAATGTTATACACACAAAGAAATAACAAACCAAACTGAACAGACAAACCGAAGATCAAGACCACAATCACAAAGCAAAAATACAAATAAAAGCTTCAAACCACTTCACGAGTAAAGCTTTCAAGTGAAAAGTCCTTTCTCAAAGCATTAACACAAAAATCTCTTATTCAGTTATTTAAATATGTTCCCAGAGAAATCATACTATTAATTACTTAATTAATTAATTAACGATAAAACATTTAAAAACAAAACATTTAAAACACAGCCAATAATTAAGCCATAATATATAAAAATGATACATACTGAATATGTTAACACAATTTTTGATGTCTCTGCATAAGTATAGGCTTAATACTAACAGTAGAATTCAACCGCTCCTCTGATAATTTGTCTGAGGCACTTACAGATTTACAATTGTTTGTGAGAAACCTAACTCTGAAGTTAATGTTTGAGATCACCCTTTACGTATTCCAAACAAGTTAAAAAGATCTTATTAAAATTACTTACCTTACCTTTTGCTATGCAATGTAGTGTAACTGTAGTCAGTGAAATAAAATAAATCCTCTCTCCACGATCTCGCTCCTTCCTTCAGCTTTACCAGAACTATAAAAAATGACCGAACGGTGTTTTCACGCATGCGCATACCAGCGGAATGACGCTGGTATGAAAAAACGTGAAAAAACGGAAGTTGGCGCATGCGCAGAACAGCAAAAGTACGCGACCGTGTAAACACATGGAAAAAAAGTTAAATTAAAATTAAATTTAAGGGTTGCGGGCCGCATGGAAGAGCTCTGAGGGCCGCATGCGGCCCGCGGGCCGCGGGTTGGACACTCCTGTTTTATAATATATCATGCCCTGTCAGTAAAAGCACACTAACATTTAACAATACATTCTGTAGTTTAATAAAACTATTCAACATCTAAATAGTATTTTTTTACATTTAATAATATTAGTTAGGATATGATCATCTTCAATTTGTTATTGTTACTATGTAGATATAGATGCATACAGATATAGATAATATGCAGAAACATTCTTTAACATCTTTGTATGGTTCACTTCTGAGTTAAAACTGACCTCACGATGGTATCACTGAAGCAATGACATCTGCTTTTGTAATCAACATTCAGGCTTTTTAATTCTCTACTTATTACATTCATATTTTGTTATTCATTACCTTGGCAGTGTATTTCAAGTTGGCCTGTAACTAGTTATAACTCAGCCAAATTGTCCTTGGCACTCTCACTTTTAGCATTAGACTATATTTACTTTGCCTGCTTTCAATTTGGATTTTTGCTAACATTTAATAAAACAAAAATAAACAACTTTGGGTGGCTTGTTAGTTTATAATGATAGCAATTATTCATTTCATTTACTATATTCTGCTGCAGGCCTACAGTTTACATTATACAGATGAATAACCTATCAGAATAACAGTTTATCTCGAACATGCAGAAAAACATGCTAAATGGATTTTTAGAAATGAATTGTAGCATAAGAAGCTAATGCTGTAACAGCGTATGCTGCATGTTATGTAAATGTCCTAGTACCTGAAAAATGAAAAAAAAAATTATCTGTGAGCAAGACACAAGAGGTGCATCTGCCTAGCTCATCCAGAATGAAGTACTCTGATTTTCTGAGTAATCCATACACGATTGCCTTACTGCAGTAAAACCCTACTCTAACCTTACATGTGTGTATGTGCATGTGTGTATATATATATATATATATATATATATATATATATATATATATATATATATATATATATATATATATATATATATATATATATATATATATATATATATATATATATATGTATATATATATACACACACACACACACACACACACACACACACACATGGATTCCTATTACAAGAACGAAAATTCACTACTTCGAACTTGTAATAGGAAGCCTCACTTCTGCGAAAGTTCACTTTAACGAAAGTGAACTTTTGCATAAGTGTACTTCACCGAAAACACCGCAGCACAGTGGAGAACAGAAAAAACAAGCTATGTCCTCCACTATTGTGCAATAGTCACAGATCTTAGGGTTAGGGCACGGGTTAGGGTAAGGGGATAGTTAGTAAAGTTATCCCCTTACCAGAACCCATGCCCTAACCTTAAGATTTGTGACTATCACACCATAGTGGAGGACATTGCTATGTCCTTCACTACACTGCAGTCGTCACAGACCTTAGGGTTAGGGCACGGGTCATGGTAAGGGGATATCCCTTACTGTGACCTGTGCCCTAACCCTAAGGTCCGTGAGTACTGCATGGAAGTTCAGCACAACACCCATTCGTTGTACTGAACTTCTTGTAAGTGCACTTTCGATTAAGTGCACTTTTGCAGCAGTGAGCATTCCATGCACTATTTCAAATTAGTGAAAATTCGATCTAGTGTATGGAACCCATATATACACACACACACACATATATATATATATATATATATATATATATATATATATATATATATATATATATATATATATATATATATATACACACACATATATATATATATATATATATATATATATATATATATATGGGTCTACTTTGATGGGTTCCTATCAGTTCATCGAAACAGCAGCAGTTCGAACACCATATGTTTGAACTGTGAAGTTCGAAACTGATTATTGCGAAGCCGCGGAATACCAAATTCTTTCCCAGGGAAAGAATTTGGTGGGCCGTTTCTATGGCTTCGCAATTTTCAGCACTGTGGTGGAAAGTTATGGGTCAGGTTCAGGTAACCATGTGATTTATCGGATGTGGATTGCTGTTTTTTTGGTGTGCTTGTGTTGTGTGTGTGTTTCTTGGAACAGCAATTTTTTCCCTTGGGAAAAAAAAATCGCTGTTCTAAGCCTTCAATGGTTTCCCATGGTGGCCTATGGTGTTCGAACTTCTGCCGTTTCGTCAATGTGATATAGACCCCATTTTGAAACATCTAAAACCCATAACATGTAATTTTATAACATTAACATCTGACACTACAAATCACAAGAAAATAACATCCCCTCCACATATAACAGCATCAAACTACCAAATACACTTTTTACTACACCCCCCCCCATAAATTAAATATACCAGCTCCAAGATCGCACTACAATGGGAAAAATTTTATTTCCTAACCCCACTGTATCTAGCACCCTTGCAGAAATGTAGTAAAAAGTGCGTTTGGTAGTTTTTTTGTCATTATATTACATTATACATGGAGGGGATGTCGTTTTCATGTGATTTGTACTATTAGATGTTATGAAATTCAATGTTATGGGTTTTAGATGTTTTGGTTTTAAATGTTCTGGTCTCAATGTTATGAAATTAGATGTTATGGGTTTTAGATGTTTTGAAGGGGACCCATATATATATATACATATATATATATATATATATATATATATATATATATATATATATATATATATATATATATATATATATATATATATATATATATATATCTATCTATATACAGGTACTGCTACCTTTGTTGAACATTACTTTGGTTTACGTATATTTAGTCAATGCAATTTGGTTAAAACATGGTCAACAGGTGTTTAAGACTGACAGTCCCCAGGTAGGGGAATATTTCCTTTCCCTGGGGCTTATGCAATCTAGGAGTTAGTACATATAATTAGTAGGGAGTATGTTTTTTTCCTTTAAAGTTTTGCTTGCACTGAGATTACTGCTTGGTACATGCATAGAAGCATGTCAGTGTGCATAATGCCAGTTTATGCCAACATACTCCACATTGATAGAAATGCAATTGGACCAAGTTAATTCAATTCATATAATATATAGAACTTACAAAACACTGCAAAAAAAAATCTCCTTTTACAATCTCTTAATCAAAACCTTTCTGTAGCTTTCCAGTCTAAATTGTCTGAGCAGTGGAAGTATTATCGAAAGGGTTTTTCTGAGGCAAAATGTACGGTTAGAGTTAAGGTTAGCAACTCCAACCCTGTGCCTTTCCTGAGGGAAAAGAAAAAACTACCACTGAACAAGAGAGCTGGGACACCCACTACTTACAACTATTCTCACAACACTAAGTCTATAGCCATACTCTTTCCCCCAACACACACACACTAAATGTATCCCCCTACCTAGCTCTTACTCTAAACCTAACCCATAAACACATGTACACACAATCCTACCCGTAATACAAACCCACTTGCCACTGTTGGCAAAACAGACATTTGGAAAATGTACATGTATTTTTCTTTATAAAGAGATAAAAGATAAAGTGAATGGGACCCATGTATGAGTGTCATGAATGGCCAGCTGCACAAGTAGTGACCATTGAATACCTGAAGCAGAAATAATTAATGAACTTAACAATGATTCCGAATAAAGATGACTATGTAGGACACCGACTACCAGCAACAGATACTGTTTCAACAAATTAAGTCACGCTTGTAAAAAAAAAAGAAAACCCACCAACATGGCCATACTTGTAGTTGTCCCAGATGCTGCACTCACCCACCAAACCACTACTGATATTTGTCACTTAACACCAGGGAAAGGGCATATTTCCAATCTGTTCTGTATTGTGTTCTCGCACAAGACCAACAGTGGACAAAAACAGAGTCAATCTTCCTACAATTGCACAACAGTGCAGTGACTTTTTGTAAACTCGTCTGAAATCTGAATAATGTGAAGTTGGACATTTTGACTGTGTACACACGCGCACATATGCACAGGTATGAAAGCAGTCACATGCACCTATCATTGTGACAAAAAGTTATCACCACTATTTATAGGAATTGAGTTTTGTTAAATGCACCAAAAACATTGTGTTTGGTTTAGGTGAGAATTAGAAATACAAAGAAACATGTTTTGTCACAATGAGATTCAAATGTTGGACTTGTAAATAAATGAAGGACAAAAAGCAGAAAAACAAGCAGCCAGCTGGCCGCACACGTTTAAAACACTCTGATGTCTCAGCCAGACTCCTTGAAGGCTTTGGCCGAGACGTCAGAGCTTATTAAAATTATATGTGAAAATGTCTACAATAAAAGGAATTTTAGGAAAGCTTTGTGTGTATACAAATCTATGTTAGTATGTGCATGTGTGTGTATTTGTGTATATATATATATATATATATATATATATATATATACACACACTCATATATATGCATACACACACACACACACACACACAGACATTCATATATATATATATATATATATATATATATATATATATATATATATATATATATATATATAGTTAATCAGTGTTAATTTGATGGCACTCATAGTTTATATTCTACTGTAATGAATGTGATGGAAGAAAATTTGGAAAAGGTAAGAATATGTGATTGTGGAAGAGAAGATAGAAGCCATAGTCGACTACAAGGTATACACTGGTGATAAAAAAGATAAATTAATAATGAGGCTTTGGACAAAAGATATGTGGATTACACGCAAGGTGATTATGCATGGCTTAAGGCAGTACTGGGGTCTGTTTCAATCCTCTAAGACCATTACTACTGAAATTTTTAAGAAACTGTATTGATATATTATGGTATAAGCAGAGAGCTTGTGAAGCTCAAAATAAAATACTTCAAACAACAATTGGTTTCACTAGAGGATAATTCATGGAAGAGAGATTTAATGTGTGGTATTTGGAAAGGTGCAGAAGGCACTGTTTGACTAGATTTTCTAAAACAAAATGACACTACTGACTGAGCGTAGCACGTTAGACAGAACATTAGTACATAACATTTTTTTTGTTACATAGAGAATACAGGGATGGACGTGATGCCATAAAGGATGCAACACAGGCTCATTTTAAGTTTAACGTTATGTGATCAAAATGTTTTGCATCACCTCTTATGTGATAGATACTGAATCAGCATGAGGACTTTCTAAAATTAAACAGAAAGCATGACATATGCTCCTGCAACTCAGCTTTCCCTTCTCTGTTGCTAGATTTCAACCAACTTCTCCAAGGTCTCTGTTCTAAGAAAGATGCCGGACTGGTGTGATGAGGATAAGAAACAACAGGAAGTAAAGAGGTTTTCTGACCTTTTGCTGCACAGATGATAAAACCCGTATTTTATTGTGTGGAGATCTGCAGCCCACACATTTCCATGTTCACAGTGAGGGTAGACATAAGACTCCGATACAGAAAAGTATGACACCTGGCTTGTACCACATTAGCAAAGTTCCATTTATCAAAATAAGGGCACTAAATGCTTTTCCTGAATAAATCCATTTAAACGACTGTAATTACAGAGGTAAGCTCCCCTGAAAATGGACTTGTACAGGACTCTGACACCCTTGCAGTACTACAGATTCCATGTTGCAATGTTGATGACAGCTGAGTTATGCATTCTTGAGGGATGAGAAGAAGTTAAACACACTAAATTCACTGATGATGTACAACCATGGAGCTGTAATGGACACCTGGTGAGGTTATTGCTTACATCCACACATAGTGATGTAGGGAGGATTTCCTCTCCAAAATAGGATTACTTCTAGTAGTAGCTGTGCTTTGGAATTATTTTACAAAACTGCCATTGCCCATGCTTGTTTCAGATGGTGCTCATTCAATAAAATATCAGCTAATGTATCGTGCATTTCATAAAGCCAGTTCAAAGATGGATTAAAAACAAATTTGGTAAACATTTTGACCAGGAGCCAGGTGAGAAAAAACTAGGTCTAATTTAACAGTGAAATTAATGGAAAGAAGTGACAGGAAACTTAACTGACACACAAAAACTTGAAGCAGCCAAATAGGGTCTGTTTGTTCTTAGATACCAGTTTTGTTTCAGGGCCACAAACGTATTCTGGCATTCAGTGGGAGAAAGACAGAGAAGCAAAATCTGTATAGGACTCTGATCTACCACAGAATTCATTCACGCATGACTTGGACATACCTATGGCCATCTGAAAAAGCACCATCTCACCTATGGCACATTTTTGCGATGTAGGAGGAAGGCGATGCACTCAACAAAATCTTAAGCAGACAGAGGGGAGGATATGCAGTAATTCTCCCAGAAGGCATTTCATCTGAGAATCGGGACACTTAGAGCTATGAGGCAGCTTTGCTAAGTGTTGTATCACTGTGTCACCTCAAAGTTCAAATTTGTTTTGGTGGTTACTTCCTAAGGACTTGAAGTCTGAACATGACAGATAATTATGCAAGTATGCACTGCAATTACAGAAATGCTATTAATACAGTCAACTATGGAAATAAATTATATAACTGGGATTACAAGTCTGATATAGCAATTCAAAATATTACATTAGAAAAATGACAACAAAACTATTTATGACTTAATTTGTAAATCAAATAATCAGCATGTTATCTGTCTAGTATCCTTTTACCAAGTAAATTTAAGGAAGATAGCAAAAGACAGTCGTTTGCAAACATGCTTTTCTAACTTTTGACAAAAATGTGTCCATCTACATCTACAAAATTTAGAACAATTTCATCATAGCTTTATTCAGCCAAAGTCAGTACAATAGAAGCCAGTCAAACAGGATAGCTCATTAAATTATGGAATATTGTTTTCGAGAAGCAGCTTATAAATCAGGTGTCCACTAAATTCCAGATATGTTTAAAAATGGCTTACTGAGAAGGTGCACAGCTAGAAACAGTTTGCAGACTATGGCTGGAATTCGTAAAGGGGGGGTCCTTACCATTTTCATCCTTTTGGTAAGCCTTTCTAATTATTAGACAATCCAGCCACTGAGGTTTTCTACTAATTGAGGCTTCAGTGCTGAGGTTGGTCCCATAGGCAGACCTGTTATCATACCTCTCAGCTGTCTAGATTTTCAGAGAATGTTCAGATTTTTGCCTCATTTTTTCAGACTATTACTCGAAATTTGTGATTTTCTGGCAAATCACTTTTGGATGATCTTAGAACTGGAGTCACTAAATAATGATATACATTTTTGTTTCAGACTTCATATCCTTCAGAAAAATGCATGCTACGACAAATCCTGTCATTCTAGCAACTTTCTAAGTTTACAAGAGCATCATCATCATCATCTTCTTTCGGCTGTTCCCATTAGGGGTCACCACAGCGGATCATCTGTTTCCATTTCTTCCTGTCCTCTGTATCATGTTCTTTCACACCAACCGCCTGCATGTCATCCCTCACCACATCCATAAACCTCATCTTAGGCCTTCCTCTTTTCCTCTTACCTGGCAGCTCCATCCTTAGCATCCTTTACCCAATATACCCAGCATCCCTCCTCAGCACATGTCCAAACCAACGCAATCTCGCCTCTCTTGCTTTGTCTCCAAACTGTCCAACCTGAGCTGACCCTCTAATATACTGATTCCTAATCCTGTCCATCCTAGTCACACCCAGTGCAAATCTTAACATCTTTAACTCTGCCACATCCAGCTCTGACTCCTGCCTTTTCGACAATGCTACAGTCTCCAACCCATATAACATAGCTGATCTCACTACCCTCTTGTAGATCTTCCCTTTCACTCTTATTGGTACCCATCTGTCACAAATCACTCCTGACACTGTTCTCCACCCTGCCTGTACTCTCTTCTTCACCTCTCTTCCACACTCACCATTACTCTGAACTGTTGATCCCAAGTACTTAAACTCATCCACCTTTACCAACTCTGCTCCCTGCAACCTCACCATTCCTCAACCCTCCCTCTCATTTGCACACATATATTCTGTTTTAGCCCTGCTGATCTTCATTCCTCTCCTCTCTAAAGCATATCTCCACCTCTCCAGGGTCTCCTCAACCTGGTCCCTACTCTCAATATTTAAAATGTGTCCCTAATTTTTGGGCCTTTGATCTCCCCTGTTCTGTGAGGCTTTGTCCATATTTTTTACATTGAGAGATTAAGAGGTTATGCCTGTTATGCATTACTGACTAAAATGTTATTTATCTTAGTCTATTGCATTCTACACCATTATAAAACTTAAATGAAATATTCTCACTCAAGTTCTAAGCTTTCATGAGCAAACATCATTATTCTCAAAACGTTATGACTTTGTACTGTCTGTAGACTGAACTGCATTCATATTATGCATCTCATTGAGTACAAGTATTTTACTATTTTATCTCTGCTAAATAAAAACCTTGCTATATGGAGTACTTTTGACTTTTCAGTACATTTTCAGAGTGATTATGACCTCTGTTACCTATGAATGTGATTCGTTGATCTACAGTGTACCTTTTGAAGCCTGTATGTGTGCATTGTTTGACTGCTTATTTATTGTAAGGCATCACATTGGATGTCAGCATATCACTGGTCTTTATAGTCTGTTCTTCAATCCATTTTGCCCTTTATTTTCTCCGGCAGAATTTATTTTGTACATGTCCAGTTCTTTAATCATGCTTTTTGTACTTAATTCTCAAAAACTCACTTACACAATACATATGGTGTTTTTTGAAATGTCTGGTCTGTTTCTATTAATCTGTCTTCAACTGATTGCTGATTCTACATACAGCTCTATCTTTTATTACCGAATCATGCATGTCATCAGACTGGGGATCCTTTACTGTGCTCCTGTTCAATCACAATAGCATTTTTTAAGCTTGGATGCATTCACTTGTTGTGAATAACAAATTCCTTACATGCTGAAATTTTTTTGGATCTCAAAATGCTTAAAGCAGCATTCTAAACTGATAACATCTCTCTTTCTTTGTCTTAAAGGTTGAACGTTTTATATACCTTAGCTGCGGTGGTTCATTGCACGTTCGATTCTCAGTTAGAGTGTCTTCTGTGTGTCGACATGCGTGAATGGGCCTTCCTTCGTTGAAGGTTGTGCATTAGGCCCGGCAAGCCAGCACGTAAAAATCTACTGCAAATCATTAGCGGACCGGAGTTCCGCTGTGGCGACCCCTAACAGGGAAAAGCCAAAATACAGTAGTAGTAGTTACTTTTCTGCCTGCATCATATTGCTCATTGCAGTTTTCAGGTTATTCTGCACAACTTGCAGTGAGATAAGAGTTCAAATGTCTGAATGAAGTTTCAAATTTTAGAACAGTTTCAATGAAGCTTAGCCTAAGGGACATTGGTGTTTGAAATGAATCAGTTTCCGACCAAAAATGAAGAGACACGGTAGAATAATTTCTGGTTCAGTAGTACCGATTGCAAAGTTTGGAAAAACAAATGCATTTTATGCAAAAGCAATATTTACTTGAGAAAATTATTCACCATGTGAAAATAGTATAACATTACTCATTTTAATATTAATAATATAAAAGTGTGAAGCATATGTAAACATAATTTTGTATTGAAAAAAAAGTATCTTTTTATTGCACGTGGCTGTGGTAACAAAAGGATTGTTAAACAGAAAGAACCTTAGAATGAAGAAGAAATCTGCTGCAGAAGCTCCAGAAATTAATGCAGCTGAAATCAAATGCAGCATGTGGGGTCACCGTAAGGGAAATTCTGTCTGTATGTTGCCAGTCTCGGGCAGCATGTAAGATGTGTATGCAGTAAGGCATGCACATAGTCAAAATGAGCAAATGAAGGGGTGGTATAGAGAAGTTAGATATGAGGTGTTTTCATCAAGAAGCTATACTGATCCTCTTGAGGAAGAAGTCACATGGCATGCCGACTTGTGAACTGGTAACTGCCCTTGAACGCTATAGCATTATTACTGCATATGACTTATTTGTTCACGTGTACTATGTAGGTCAAGAATTAGGGGTGAGGGTGTGGACAGTGGCCAAGAGTGCTATACTTTGGCATGGATCTAGCCTAGCAGTTGATGAATGGTCTTTGACTGGACTTGCACCTAGAACTTACTTGCTGCTAATTGTTTGATATTAGAGCATGCTTCTATGCATAGAACTTTTAATGTCAGGCTGTACAATCCACATTGTACACTGTTCAAAAGTCAAATGTATTACTATGAGCAGGTTTACTTTTATTAGTATACAGCCAGTTTTCTACATGCGGTGAATGCATAAGCAGTCATTCATTATCTCCCTGATTTTGCTAGTTTTACTGGTGGAGAGAGAATCGGAGCAGAATGTACATGTTCTCAAATTCAGGTATTAAAAACACAACACATTCCTTCTTTGAGCTTTAAATTGTTTGGTTTATTCAAGGTAATGATTACTTTCATCTGTTAAAATTCATTAGATACAATTTGTTGTAATATATTAATGCAGCAGGATTGATTTGTATTTTTATTACTCTATATTCTGAGGTGTACATTCTACTCTTGTTAGCTGTCCACCTGCAAAACACCTGCAGGAATTCAACAGTGGATTACTTCAAATAAAAAGGCATTTCCTTTTCTTTTTATTTGTTAGTCCCAGGAAGGACCAGACATCCCACTGAGTTTGGAGAGTCTATAAGGAGCTGTACTCCAAAGCAGGTAGTAGCCAACAAGTATTTATTATCCGAGAGGGACAAAGGGGCAGAGAGATTCCAATGCATGCACCAAAATACTGCCCCCCCCCACACACACACTCACACTCCCTTTTCTCTGTAGTTTGCAGTCATTGAGTTAGCATATACTAGTAATTGCAGGGTGATGACCAAGGCCCCAACATGAGGGATGACCCTCTTACTTATGAGGTGCAGGGGCTTTCTATCCTACAGAAGAAATGATGGACTGCAGCACTGTTCAACAGTTGCTTTTTAAGGGAGTTTATGTAGACAGCCACTCATGATTGGATGGTACTATTGTTTTATATGTTTGAGAGTAAGTTATTCATAGGTGAACTGTGTGCAGCCATTGCTGTTTTGACCTACTCATTTCTCAAAAATATCCTCTGGGTATGTTTAAGTTCCTATTTGAAGGAATGCATGTTTATAAAGGGAGATACTTATTCACAAGTAGAATAATTTTTAATGGAAATGGCTTCTGACAGCATGCTGTTTATTAGATTGAGTCGATGAAATAATGAACTTCTGCAATAAAATTAATACACTGTGCTAATCATTAGGCACTTATTGGACAAGTGGAGGTCACCTACTTAATATCCCAAGATAATTGTGTTAAAACTTCAGTAGAAATGTCCTTTTTAAGTCCTAGTGACCAGTAAAAGTTATTCTATCCTCACTTGTGCAGATACATGAAATGTCATGACTCATAATGCAGTCCTTAGCTTAAGCCTTGTTCCAGATGTCCTTGTATTGGCTATTTAGCTTCTTAGTAGGAACAAGCTGATATGTGCAGCTACTGGAGGCATGTTTATGTGTGTCCTGTAACGATTAAGAAACGGGGTACTTAAGAGTGATAAAATGTGTGATGTATTTTCCTTCTCTTTATTTGGATATTAACTTTAAAAGGGATGTACTTGGGATCTCACGTGAATGCTATAAAGACACTTGTAATTTTGGTTCTCACCTATTCTTTTGAAAGAAATAAGAGTTCTTTCTCTTATATATATTTAAAACTATTGAAGAGGGTAGCTCCAGTATCCAAGTAATTTTTTTTACTAACATGAGCAAAACAGTTTGAAAAACTAGTGTGAAAGTAGTTGAAGTTGCTTCATAAAATATACCACCTGCCTAGTATTTATTGTAATTTTCTGTTCCTGTCTTTTTTTTCTTTGCTCTTACAACTCTACCTTTACAAAACTGACATTTGGAATATGTCCAATCCTGACATTTCCAGACAGCCCAGGACACATGCTGAGACACATCTTAAATGCAACATCTGGAAACAGTTTTGTCACATTCCACAAGCTGAAAAGAGCCCTCAGGGAAAAAGATTGAAGTGGATGGTGTTTGTGTTTTTCAGACCTACACAGATGCATCCTTCAAAAGATATTTCCATTAAACTAGGATATACAGTTAACCTGCATTCATCTTTCATGGGACACCTGCGCAATGTTGTCCTTAGACTGCACAAATCTGCAAACAATAAGGCACTGATAATTTTCTAAAAGAGATACTTTATTAATATAATGTGAGAACACTGATTATAGGCAGGTTAAACCATGTCCTACATGTAGAGACAGCTCTATGGCACTGTCAAGTATAGACACACCACACACACACGCACACACACACACATATATATATATATATATATATATATATATATATATATATATATATATAGATAGATAGATATATAGATATATGTATATTATATTTTATATATATATATATATATATATATATATATATATATATATATACACACTCTTCCTGTTTCATCTGAATTTAAGTAGGGCTTCAGACATGTGACCTATATCCTATTACAAAATCACACACGGCAACACGCTGGTGTCCACATGCTGTTTTCTTAGACAGTGAGGCTGTAACACGTTTGTGTACACTTTTGAGAAGTATTTTATGGAGCTGTATTTCATTCTAATTAAAGTTCATAAAAGCTGTGTACACATAACTGACACTCCTCATTTTTCAAGGCACTGCAGTATTCTGCTGACTAAATAGTATTATTTCTGTGATGTAAAATGTTCTTGAGAGGAGTTATGTGCTTAATTAAAAGACAATTATGTGCACTATTTCTAGCATATGACGGTGGTGCAGTCTCTTCTCCTGTGGCTGTTTATCTGGTTATTGTGGAATGAGTTCTTGGCCACAGTGCAGTATGAACTGGCTTGTTGCAGTGAAGCACATGCCTATGCATAAACAGTAGGAAGGAGCCAGTAGAGGAGAGATCTTGGGCTGCTGCCAGCTAGTAATAGCCTTGCAAAGACTATATATTGCAGCTGAAAGCCCTCCAGGTGTAGCATCTTGAATCCACTGAGGACCTGATCGCTTTGGGTCCCCCCTACTTGTGTGAGCAAAGAATCCTCTCACTCCAGCTAAAAGCAAAGAAAACTCTAACCAGCAGTCATTCAAAAATAGACTGCAGCCCCTGGTTTAACTCCAGGAACCTTGTTGTTGCCGCTTGTGTAGTAGTCGCTGAGGACATGATCGTTTTGGGTCCCCCCACTTGGGTGAGCAAGGAATCCTCTCACTCCAGCTTAAAGCAAAGAAAACTCTAACCAGCAATCATCCAAAAATAGACTGCAGCCCCTGGTTTAACTCCAGAAACCTTGTTGTTGCCGCTTGTGTAGTATCCACTGAGGACCTGATCACTTTGCCCCCCCCCCCACTTGTGTGAGCAAGGAATCCTCTCACTCCAGCTAAAAGCAAAGAAAACTCTAACCAGCAATCATCCAAAAATAGACTGCAGCCCCAGGTTTAACTCGGAACCTTGTAGTTGCCACTTGCCAGCTTTTGTAACTACTGTTATGCCTTGTTAAAAATCTGTTACAATCAGCTAGAGTGCATACCCCATGGGCAATAGCTGCAAACCTTCTTCCTCTTAGCCCACGCCCACCCCTTTCATTCTGTTTTACTGTTGATAATTTGTTATATGTGAAGGTATTTATCCCCTCTCAATAGTCATAGCCTTTAGTCCCTCCTCCTCAATACTTGTTCTTCACTAAACACCAAACCGAGGTGCAAAGAAGTCTCCAGCTGCTTTTATCTTTAGCTACATTGTGTGCAGCAAACAATGAGCAAAGGGGTATACAAATATAAAAGAGAATAAAATCTGCCATTGCAGACTAGTAAGCAGCATGCAACTTCCACCTGTGGTGTATTCCTACACATAGTTTTTCTTGGAGAAACCTTCCAGTCCTTGAACAATGGTGCCTGTATGTTTACCTTATTTCCTTGGTTGTCCTTGATAATTAGCTAGGTTTAGCAGAATCCCTTGGATTCTCCCCTGCTAATGTAAATTCCAATTGAAGGTTTCCCTCCCTTCCCTCACCCTCCAAGTGATTGCTCAGGTACAACACGCCAAAGGTTTTAAAAACCCTGGATGCCATATTTGCTCTAATTGCAGCTGAAAGCCCTCCAGGTGTAGCATCTCTAGTAAGTGATAGCATTATTTTTCTTTTTTTCAGTGTTGTATTCCACACTGTAAACTCACTGTCCCTGCATAGTGTAGTACAGTAATTTCTCTCTAAGGTAGCTTTCCAGTTATTTTTTATTTTTGCTGGTATAGTTTATATTTGGATATTAGAAGCTTATGTTTTTGTTTTTGCTTGCACCCAATTTCAGTAAACCTGATTCAGAGTGCCTCTAAATGATAGTTTAGACTACTTTATAATGTCACAGTACTACTAGCTTAAAAGTGATTCCAATAGCTTCTTTCAAAAATAAGGGCATGAATATAAGCTACTTTATTAATTGTGTCTTCATGTAAAGTTTGTTTGTTTAATTGTCATAGCTACCTGCTATGTGCAAACTCTTTTTTCTCTTCTCCACATTTGTCTCTCTTTCTCCCTAAAGTACCCTGCTCCCCATTGTGCTGTTCCTGATATAGTCTCTAAGAACCTACCTACCTGGTGACAAGGACCCTATCGAAATACCTGCAGTCTCATCTAACAGCCTTATTTTCCCTGCACCTTCTCTCAAGGAAGCAAGAAAGTATGTGGTTGTCTAAGTCCTGCTTGTAAAGCTGACTACAGTCTACTATTGCTTCAGATGTTCTAAAGTATGCTACGAGCCTGAACAGCCAGCAGACTTTACCCCCCCCCATCTACCCTGTGTCCAACAAACCTCTTCTACTTTATAATAACCCCCTTTACTAGCTATCACTCCTTCCCTAGTTCTAAACCAGCTAGCTCACTTACATACTTACCTGCAATGCTAGATCTGCCCACTAGGTGGCACCCTTATCCCATCCTTTATCTCCTGCTTATCACTCTGTATTTCTTCTGTAATTACACTACATCTCTTAAGTCCTAGACCTGCTCTTATTTTCTCACTTACCCTTTACTTCAACTGTCTACACTCACCTGTTTTTTTCTCATAGACTTCTGTATCTCTGATCTTTCCCACTCCTGACTTGCCTAACTTTCATTCAGTTACTAGCATTGCTGATAGTTTCTTCTCTAGCTTCTCCTTCACTTGTCTCTACCCGCTCCGTTCGCCCTGCGGGCTCACTCTGCTCCCCTACCCTACCCCCAAATCCCTACCACCCCCACAGGTCCTACTCTTATGCCATCTAACCACACCCCTTCCCACCATTCACAAACCCTTCACCATTGGCCACTTAACTCCAATTCCCTTCTTTCACTTACCACTCCCTATCTGTCCCACCACACCCTCCACCTATTCCTTTCCACACCTAGTATACCTCCGAGCCTATAACAGCAACCTAACAACTTACCCTTCCAGATGTATACGCTACCCACCCCAGCCCTTTTACAGAGGTTACTCATACTTACACTTCTACCACCTCTAACTTTAGCTTACCTGCTAACCTCCTATGAACACCCATTATATCCACACCTTCTCTACCTCAATAAGCTATCTACCTCTCCTCATCTACCTATTTTCACTAACCATGTTACCATAACATCTACATCCAGCTATCTACTAGCAAAATGCCATAGGATAGCCCACATTAGATATGACTCTCCCAATCCCAGAAAATCTCTACCTCTATATAGTAAATTCCCCAATCCTTGACTTCAAACATTACTCTTCTCTTTAAAAGAAGGAGACATTCACCCAAACCCAGGCCCAATAACTACTACTACCACTCAACTCCTCAGCCCCAACCCCTCTACTATCCATTCCTTTACCAAACCACCTAACTCACTCTTATTAGCTCACCTCAACATACGTAGCATTAATAACAAAGTTACACAACTCCATGCTCTCTTTGAAGTCAACTCCTTTGACATTCTTTGTTTAACAGAAACTTGGTTAAAACCTGTAACTAAAGACAATGAAGTCATCCCACCCGGTTATAATATTTTGCGACTTGACCATGCAACCAAAAAGGGTGGTGGTGTAGCTATCCTATTTAAATCTGGGTTACAGATTACTACCTACGACTATAAACCACCTCAAGGCTCCAACGCTGAAATTCTTATTACCAAGCTTCAACTTAATACATTCAAATGCATCTATATTATCTGTATACATCTTCCTCCTGGTAATAACATTGCCACCATAGAAAATATCCTTTGTTGGTTATCTCAAAATTTACCCCAAGAAACCATAATCCTAGGTGATTTTAACATTGATTGGAAGTGTTGTAGCAGTAGCCACCCTACCAGCCATATTAACCTTTTTGTTTTTTTTTTCTCAAACCATTACCTCCCCTACCAGAATAAACAAGCCTAATAAGAAATAAAGTACCTTAGATTGGATTCTCATAAATAATCATCCCCAGACATATGAAGCTGGAACCCTCCCTGATGATGTAAGTGACCACTCACTAACCTACATCATCAGGCTTAAATCCAATCTACCTAATCCAACCATATGTAGGCCAACTAGAACCAAGAAAAACTTCAACCCTGATCTCTTCCAGAGAGAACTAAGAGCATGTAATTGGTCTCCCTTAAAATACCTCACACTGAAGGAAGCTGTTAATTACTTTAATTCTAACTTCCTAGCCATACTAAAGCACCATGCACCAACCCGCTCTATTAGAAAGAGAACTAAATCTGCCCCATGGCTTTCAAAAGAAACCAGGCAAAAAATCCATCTCAGAAATAAATACTGGAATAAATCTTGTTTAACTAAAAACCCAGTAGACCAACAAAACTTCAGACAGCTAAGAAATGAAACTAAAAAAGCTATACTGTCTGACAAAAGAAACTACTACCTACAATTCCAGCAGACTCACCATAATAAACCAGAAAAGTTCTGGGCGAGTATTACTCAATTATTACAACCAGGTCAATCCATCACATCAAACCCACAAGGCACAGACCAGGAGAATCCTAAGCAGACTGCTAATGCCTTTAATACCTTTTTCACTGAGGCCATTCAAACTCTTGCCAGTCAGTTATCTACTCAGAACTTAACTATATCCAACTCTAACCCATCCCCTCCATTTCTCTTCCAACCAGTCCGAACAATATATATTCTTACCCTTAGCCAAAAACTGAAACCATGCACTCCTTCAGCAGACCAACTACCCGGTAAATATCTACAAAAGGCAGCCAAATCCATTCTCATCAATAGAACCATCAGTGAAGGACACATCCCTAAAATCTGGAAAGTATCCCATATTATCCCCCTTCACAAGGGTGGGAACTCTACTGAACTCTCCAATTACCGTCCCATAGCCCTACTTTCTCCCTTAGCAAAGATCATGGAAAAATGCATCCACAGACAATTGCTAGACCACCTAATCCAAAATAACTTACTTTCAAACTCTCAACATGGTATCAGACCTTCCCACAGCACTACTACCACCCTCCTTTCCTTTACTGACTGTATTAACAAAAAATGTAACCTCAATATGCTTTCCTCTGCACTGTTTATAGTTCTGTCTAAGGCATTTGATATGGTAAATCACCAGATACTTATAAATATCCTCAAATCTCTGTCACTAGATGCACTAGCTATAAAATGGTTCCAGTCCTACTTAGATAACAGACAACAGGCTGTACTTTGGCATAACATTCTATCTACCCATCTGCCCGTTAACATTGGTGTTCCTCAAGGGTCCATATTAGGACCTCTCCTGTTTTCTATATTTATCAACGACCTTCACCAAGCAATCCCCCAACCTACATGCATACAATATGTAGATGATTCCACACCTATATGCTCAGCCACATCTATATCTGAACTTCACTCCCTTACCCAAAATGTGTTTAACACAGTTGAACAATGGTTGAACAATGGTTTACACAGTGCTGTATCCTTCTGAACTCCAAAAAAACTAAACTCCTCCTTTTAACTCCTACTTGTAAGTCCCCCCCAACAGACTTCACAGTAACATCCAATAATGGTGCTCTCATATCCCCAGATCCAACTACCAAACTACTATATATCACTATAGATAACAACCTTAACTTTGACACCCATATTAACAATACCCTAAAATCTGTTAATAGAAAACTAGGCTCTCTCTACAGGATAAAACCCTTCCTCTCTCCTGCAGCTATAACTATTGCTCACACCCATCTAATTTCTACTCTCCTCAATGTCTCACCCATATATACTAATCTCTCTAAAAACAACATTAATAAAATGGAAAACTCCTACAATAACATTGCCAGATTTGCTACAGGTAACCCTTTCAGAATCCACCACTGTTTTAATCTAAAGCAGCTAGGATGGCTTGAATTACAAAATCAGCTTAAATTCCACCAGCTGACCATTGTCCATAAAACCCTTTACCAACCTACCAATACCCCTATACTATCTACCCTCATTACCCCCTACAACAATCTAAAGACCTTACGATCATCACATAAACTTCTTGTAAATATTTGTAAATCAAACAACAGGGTTAGGGATTCTCTTTTCTCTAATACTGTTGGAAAATCCTGGAACCTTCTTCCTAACGAACTTTCCTCTCTTCCCTCTATATCACCCTTTAAAAACAAATTGAAACTTTTCCTCAGAACACACTAGTTGTGCCCCTGTACTAAACCTGACTGATCAACTAGCTCCTCTTACTTGGTTCAACCAACCTCCTCTTCTCAGTAATCAAGTTCCTTTTCTTAATAACAACTTACCTTGTCTTTCTATACTATTACTTACAGCTTCAGAATCTCATTAAGGAGACTACTTTTACTAATATATTGTATAATTTCAGCTCCTACTTTTTCTGTCTGACAACTTGTATACTAATATATTGTATAATTCAGCTGCCATCTTTTTATTTATGATGTATTGCAACTACATTTTGTATTGTACTGATTGTGTCTGTATATAATGTTCATTGTATGCATTAATTTTTGTATATGTGATTTTGTTTGATTCCTCGGAACTTATCTCCCCGGGCCTCTACTGAAAATGGACATATATCCAGTTAGACTAGCCCGGTCAACAAATGTAAAATAAAATAAAAAATAAATTAATTAATAAATATAACTCTACACTGTGGTAATAAGGAAGTGTCTGTCCCACTGATGCAAATAAAAAGAAAGTGTGGTACTTGACTATAAACCACATCTGTGGAGGTATACGCAGACCATCACAATCTATGAATTAGTTTTTATTACTAACAAAATTTGGTCAGTGGAGGTGTAGGCCCAGGTTTAATATGACATACTACTGACATGAAAAAAAGCTGAAAAAATAGTCACTACAGCACAAAATATTACTTTATTAACCGGCATGCATGTGTACAAGCAACAAATTAATTTACCTTGGTCTTTTAACATATATCTTCCCAGGCTTGTTGTAAATATTTACTTGTAGCAGGTACAGATTATTGCCTGCTGAGGAAAATTTAGTGTAGCACTTCCAGTCTTTATTACCAAGTGACTTTTCAGTGTTGACAATTTGATTAAGCTGCATTTCTTCAAAAATCACAGCTAGTGATGCTGTGTAATAACCCTGTACTTCGACTTCATCTGTGTTAGGAGAGTATCTTGCATTCTGGGTTTGTACACCAAAGAATCATTTACTGATGTCGAGAGTCTGAGGTAGACTGTTACACTTAATTTTCATGTGATGTTTCCCTTAAAATAGTTTATCTACCCACTCTGACCGTAATCAAAGTAGAGGCTAGGGAAGGTCTTCAATCCCCCAGTGTGATATATCTGAAATAAAAAAACATATTTGCATATCTACATGATATAAATGCTGCTAAAATGTCTTAAAATAATAAGTAACTCTATCCACCCATTGCAGTGTATAACCTCATATTTCTTTTCAATGGCTCTGGAGGGAGCTCTCAACCCCACTATAAGCACTCCCACTAGTGATGAGGGGGTTACACTCTCTCAATGCCATGCCCCTGATACAAAGGGAAAAAAATCTGTGCAAGAACACTTCATTTCATAAATAACTCTTTTTAGCCAACCACTGCATCATTCCACCCCACCTAAACCAGAACTCTACCTATTCACACTAAAGGGATGACCTGCATCCCAAAGTGGCGATCAGTGTTCCTTATCTTCTGCCGTCGCGTCTCAGAAAGACAGAACATTGATTAGTGTTTCACACCTTAATAATGAAAATGGAGTTATGCCATTTCTTACACTCCCATGCTGTCTCCTAAACTGTATATGCAGCACTCTGCAAGTCATCTCTCTTTCACTACATTTAGCTATTCAAAGATTTCTTATTCTTTATCTCTTATTCTCCAGTATTAAGCATGTGTTAATTTGTAGGTACTGGCTATGAACTGCTTAAGTGTTGTTTATTGATTTGCTTTATATGATGCTTTCAATTTGCTGTTTGGGGGAACCCTATCTCATACACTCCAGTACAGCCATGGTGTAATTATTAACCATTGTTGGGGATGGAACTATGTATTGTTGGTGGTACAGTTTCTATAGTCATTGTTGGTGATATAGTTTATATAGATTGGACCTGAGATTAATTTGCAAAACCTTCAGATCGGTGTAAATAATAACAGTAGAAGTCATATGATTCATTATAGCTAAGAACATATTTGCAAAATAATGCTGTCAAGTGGGCAATGTGATCTCTACATTGTGAGCTCTACATTGTGAGCTCTACATTGTGATCTCTACATTGTGAGCTCTACATACCTCCCGATGAGTAATCTACTAGTGCATGGAAGAATACTGCCTATTCACATGTGCAACCCTTTGCAAAAAAGTGCTTCTATATTTAACAGAGCTACAATGCTATTTCTATAAAAAAGTACTTCTATATTTAACAGAGCTGCAATGCTATTCATATCTCTATTGCATTTCTAAAATATTTAAAACACAGTAGTTTTGAGTAGTATGTCATACCTTCCCAAATGGCACGAGTAAGTGTGATACAAAGAATGTTTCCTCTTAATCTTTACATTTAAATCACAGTGGAGTGAGCTTGATCTGTAAAACACCAGAAAATGAACCACGACCTTGTAACTGTGAACAGTTTTAAATCAAAACTAAACTGAAAACACAAAAATGAATGTCCTTTAACTCACTCATTAAACAAAGCCTAAAGTAGTACACCTTTATACTGTTTTAATTTTCCTCAATAATACCTGCAGTATCTACAGAAAATTTCAAACCAAGTATTCTACGAACACCAGAATATGAACTGAACAGCAACAGTTATAAGCAGCAGTAAAGCAAATAATTTCTTTCTCATCTATAACCCTGCTAGCAAGATTTTAAAAAAGAATATGTACAACAACATAGGTTAATAAAACAAAATGATCAAACAGAAGTAAACTTGTTTAGTATAAAGCTGAGCTTGTTTGATAAACTGACTCAAAATCCTTTCACTTACTTGGCCTCCTTTACTACTTTCTTATCGGTTCATAGGTGTTTCTTAGGCTATCAACCACAAGGGCCTTTTTATGCCTAGCCATGCATCCCAAATCTCTGATAAGTTCTGGTACCTTTGATAAGTGTAAACAGGGGCTTTGGAGATGAAACATTTACAAGCAGGGGCCTGGGAGATTTCAGGTTGCCTGTGTCCATTAGAGACATAGGTGACAAACCAAGGATGAATTTCCTGTTCTCCATTTATTTGTGCAAGTTACATTTGAATTGGGTTGGGGAGGAACTCTGCTTCACTTGGATGGGGAGCCTGTTTCAGAGAAGGGGTCGTCTCGGGGATACATACCTGTGTCTCCAGCAGGTCCTATTTATATCACAGGAAAGGTTTAAGCCTTTAGAATGAGAAATTCTAGTGATGTTTGCTTTATAGATATGCAAGAGGTCCATCAGAGTGGAGTCTGACAATGTCTTGTATGCCAGGCATAGATCTCCCCTCAATAGCCTGTAGGAGGCATAACATAGGGACAAGGCTTTGAGGTGGTCAGCACAGGATGTGTTGCTAATGCCCAGTATTCTTTTAATGAGAAACGTCTGTGGATGTTCCAACTGTGGCATATGCCTGGTTAGGTACATACCAAGGGGGGACACTGTACTCAATGATATGTCTGATGAATGCCGAATACAGTAGAACAATAACTTCCTCAGACCTAGAAGCCATACCTTTGTTTATAAGTTGCACAACATAGAATGATTTCACTGTGGTAGACACATGATGGTCAAAGGCTAGATTACTCTTTTTGTGTCCCCAAGTCCTTGGCTACTGGGCCAACTCAGGGTGTGTTGTCAAAAAAATAGTTACCAGGGGTGGACGACTTCCCAGAGGGATGGATCACTTCTCAAAGGATACTACTATGCATTTCTTGACATTTAATTTTAGTCCATGCCTCTCACACCAACTATCTGTCTGTATCAGCCATTCCTAGAGAACATTTGTGTCAGTAGGGGATTCAGTCTCTGATCCTAATTTGCAATCATCTGCAAATTTTATCAGATGGAGGCCATTGACATTGGGCTTGACTTCAGAGAAGAAAAATGTCTAAAAGGAATGATCTCAAGACCAATCCCTAAGGGACTTCACTTATGACTGTCCTCTTTGTAGAGGTGGACTTCCCACTTCTAACGTGTGGGTACTGTCTGTGAGACAGCTGGCTATCCACCAGGTGACATAAGGGTTTGTCAGCAATGCCCGAGTAGGGTATTGTGTCAAATGTCTTGGCCAGGTCAAAGTAGGCAGTGTGAAGCCTTTTGCCATCATCCATTGTTTTGGTGATCTCAGTGAAGTCCACCAGGTTGAGTAAGCATGACCTGCCCTTGTCAAAACCAAATTGGGTTGGGTCCATTATGGAGGTTTCCTTTGTCATTATTGATCATTTTCATAACAATTCTTGTCATGGCTTTGCATATGAGGCTAGTGAGATATATGAACCTATAGTTTCCAGGGTTTGTAGATGGCCCATCTTTGGGCAGACAGATGACTGTTGCTGCTCTTCATATTTAAAGCACAAAGCCAGTTTGGAGGCTTCTGTTGAATAGCAATTCCAGAGGGCTTAATAGGCCATGTTTCATGCTATTTAGAAGCCATTCTGAGATATTCTCTGGGCCCACTGATGCAGTGTTCCTGGCATTTAAGGACTTGTTCTCTAGTGATAGCAGGGGGGTTATATTTAATGGCATTTCCTGAGGAAAGGTTAATGGGGTAGGGTAAAGTTGGAGCTGAATCTGTTGGCCAATAGGATTGCTATATCTTTTGGGTCAGTATATGTGGCTCCTTTAACAATGAGCTCTGCACACAACTGTGTGTTGTCTTTGAGGCTTTGGACATAGCTTAAGAATGCCTTGTGGTTGTTCTTGGCCTGGGAGGCCAAATTTACCTCAAATTTGGCTTAGGTAGACTTTAGTTGTCCTTTGATTGCTTGTTTAGTTTGATGAGAGTGCTTTTATCCTGCTGGGTACTGTACCTCCTAATATTTCCCATGATTTTCTTCCTTCTATTTTACAGCTTATTGGTGATGTGATTCCACCAGGGTGTTTTTTTTTTTGAGTTAGTTATGTACTACTACCTGCTGGGTACAGCTGCCTCTATACAGCTTTTAACATGCTTGTATAGGGTTTCTGTGAACAGTTCTGCATAGGCAGCAGTGTTCTCAAGGTTTATGTGGGATTACAATTTTGTCTGATTATCACTTAATAGTAGGAAGTTAGCCTTAGAGTAGTTCTTGAATATTCCCAGATTAGCTAAAGTTTTAGCTTTTCTTTTTACTTCAAAGGAGACCATTTTTTGGTCTGACCTTACTAAAGAACACATTACACTAGGAGGTGTGCAGCACTCTCCCATATTAGTGAGGATCAGATCCATTATGGTTGCACCCTGGTTGATGTACTGACAAGCTGGTCGAGGGGGATTGTGTTAACAGAATCCAGGAATCTCTGTGTGCCTGTAAGTTTGGTGTCATATATGATTCCCATTTAATAGTAGGGTAATTAAATTTTCCTATGAATAAGGTATTAGGTTGAATAGTGAGTGTTTCTAATAAATTTAAATACATGCTATGGGTTTCCTGAGTCATAGTTTAATTTTTTTCTCATTTACTATATTACTACTCTGCAGCTAATCATGAAGGACTCCAGGTAGTTGACTGACCCCTTTAAAGAATGGGGCAGGTATTGCAAAGCTAGCACATAACTGGTGAGCAGCAAGGATAAACTATATATTGGCCTTGTGGTACGTAACTAACCAACCTTGGCCAAATGTACTTTGCACAGATGAGTACAGTGCAGCTATGTCAGAGACCACAGTAAATGGAGAAGAATTTTTGATTGTCAAGATTGCATGCTGCCATACCTTCAATCGCTTATGGCAAGTTGAAATTACTGCATGTGTTCATTAATATTAATAACAGAGACAGGAACTCTTATGGTATTATCTTTCTCTCTTTCTTCATATCTATTTGAGTATTGAATTAATATATCTAGTTGTCTTACTTTTCCATATATATCCATTACAGGAGAATTTATTCTCAAAATCAGTAGAACAAATCTACTTCCTACAGAATGGATGGACAGACCTACTTTGATTATATAAACTGAAGTAATTTGGAAGAGGTCCTGATGCTGTTCCATCTGCTATGAATATTGGTTATAATAATATTACATTTCAAATCAAAATTATGTATTGTGACACTAAAAATACCTCTGAAGTTTGGAAGTGTATGGGTCTAGCTTATATTCAGTGTTATAATGGCAAGAGCAATCTAAGGATCATTTATTTTTGTAATGTACTGAATAAATGCACGAGAAAACTGCAAAGTATGTGTAACGTCTGTGTAGATGATGTAAGCTTTACTGCCAGACCTCACAGTGGTGGTTCTGAAAACCTTAAATGCAACATGTTGGTGTCTGTTTCTGACTGTTTGGGAGCAACAGGCGGTAGCTGTGGGTCAAAACAGTACACTTAAAAGACTTGGAGCTTTCTCTAACAAAAACATTGCAATAAAAATGTCTGACACTTCAGATCATCTCAAACCTTGACCAACTATTTTTGTGTAGATAAGCGGTTCTGTTAGACTACATCAACAGACAGTTGTGGTTTTATATGGTTATTCCTGCTTGACATTGGCACACACCTGTCCAGTGTGCATGTGCATATGGGAGTCACAGAAGGTGAACCTCTTGGCAAGTTGCATATAACTACATTAGCAGATATTCTGTATTAACAGCAAAGTACACAGAAGGATTAAAAAGAAAGTAAACTATGCAATTAGGTAACATACAGACTTAATAAAGACGGATTTATGCTGTCAAGTCGCAAGTAGTAACCTTAGAAACTTAAAAGAGAAGAAGGGTGTGCATAAAAGAACTGCATAAATGCAGTTAATGGTAAATTACAATAACCAAAATCCCAGTTCAGCAGAAACAGCTGGAAACTTTACTGCAGAAATATCATATTACTGGTCGTCAAGAATACATTGACTATGTGGCACATATACTTTCCACAGAAAGAATAAAACATATGAGCCAGTGTAAGGGAGAGCAATGATGTGCAGCAAAGAGGTGCACTAAAACTGTAGTATACTGCGATTACAGAGCCCCTGTAGCAGAACAGAATAGGATAGTGGGATTATAGGATGATACTAGGCTATTGGCCCTGAGGCCCTTACAAGCCTAGCCAAGAGTTTAGCCTCTGTTCTGACAAGTTATCACCCAATGCCTCTGTCCAGCAGAGACACAGGTGGAATCCCAGGGGGGTGTATTTTCTATTCCTCATCCAGTTATCCAGGTTGCGCATAAAAAGAGTTAATGAGGTATTCTGCTTGACATGGAGCAGGAGTCTATTCCACAGAAGAGAGAGTCTCTGGGACACAAATCTGTCCTGCCAACAAGCCCTATTGATGTCACAGACCAGGTTGAGGTCGCGCGTGCAGGTTACTCAAGTGGAGCTTGACTTGCAGATATGCAGCAGTCCCATCAAGGCAGGGTCTGAGATTGCTTTGTACACCAGGCAGAGGTCACCTCTGAGGAGTCTGTATGAGACTAAGTAAAGGGACATGGCCTTTAGCCTATCTCTGTAAGGTAGATGTTTGAGGCCTTGGATACTCCTGGTGAGGAACCTCTGTGGTCTCTCCAGCTACTGCATGTGCTTTGTGAGGTATAGGCCGAAAGGGGCATTATACTCAATAATGGGTCTTATAAGGGAAGAATACAGGGATGTTATGACCACCTTGTCCCTTACTAATGAGGTGGGCCATGTAGAAAGCTTTCCATCCAATTAAGCAATATGGCGGTCAAAAGTCAGTTTGCTACCAACCTGGATGCCCAAGTCCCTCACAACTGATTGGGTGCTTAGGACCTTGTTATTCATGTGATAATTTGTGGAGACATCACTCTCCTCAAAGGAGATGATGATGCAGAAACACCATATTACTATTCATCAAGAATACACTGGCTATATGGCACAACTGTTCTCCCATGGATGCACAGCTCAACACTTTGTGAGAAGTGTAGTGTTAATAATGTACACTTTAAAAACATCATTCTCACATGTGCACAGTCAACTGAGATGCATTTCTGACACCTTTTTAATGCTATCACATCAGCTGAGGCACAGCAGGTATCTAACTGTACTAATAGGCATGGATGTTCAGTGCTGTAATCAGAATGTGCAGAACTGTGGATCTCACATAATATAATATTATACAGTTCTGCCTGCTTCTTATGAAGATCAAATCAGAAGCACACGCTATAGGGCACTGGAGAGGGTAAAGAAAATGGTAAAGCTATCTTAGCTGCAGTGGTGTACACAGTGTGCTGACATCGTGTGCAAGCGACATAGTACACATATGTACCAATAGACTGATTAAGGGAGTACAGAGACATGACTCCCAATTCTCACTTAGTATGCCAGTTGTACTACATAACCTGCCGATTGTACTACATAACCTGAAAGCTGTATCATTGTAGGCATTAACATTTGTATTGAAATGTCTTTGCTCCTAATGTACCATCTCCTTAAGGGTGATAGTGCTTCTATGCTGTGCACTGTAAACCTAATAAGAGAACACTTTCCAGGCACAAAATGTGCTGTTCAAATGAAGAGTAATTGAGCAGACCAAGAGTGCTAAACGGGGGTGAATGAGTAACTAAAGCATTGTATAGCCATAGGGTTCACATTTTTTAGTTTGTTGCATGCCCTATGCTAGCAGGAGACCTCCTCCGCACAGTTTTATTTATGTTGATATTTAAACAAAACACCACTATACTGTATGACTTTCCTGCCTTCTTGCCTCAGATACTGCTAGTCTGTACTCATGTCACTGCTGCTTCTACTCTTGTGAAGAAAAGTGCACAGAGCTGGCTGCTGTTGCTGTTCTGCACCCTCTTATTCACAGTTGCATTACTATTATATCTAATTCACACCATTGTTTGCAGTGCTAATCTGCTCTCTAGTGCAAGTACTGCATGGTCTTCATAGCTCTGCATGCTGAAGTTCACAACAGTGATCTGCTGCATGCTGTTGTGTAAAGCATTACACGTTGTTTAGCAGTGTTACTTGCCATAGCAAACAATGTCGCTATCCTACAGTACAGGGCATTGCTGTGCTGCATCTCATAGTACATTGTGCTGCATTTGTGTTCAGTACTGTACTGTTGTATGTTATAGTGTACTGCTGCTTTGTTGCATGTTGTGCAGTGTGCTGTTGTGTTGTGTGCTGTAATGCACAGAGCAGCTGTGCTGTATTCTGTAACACACACTGCTGCATGTTATAGTGAACACTGTTGCTATCCTATGTGTTGCAAGGTTCAGTGCAATGGTGCTGCACCGTCTGTAGTGCACTGTTTGGCTGCTGGGTTGTGTGCTGTTATTTCAGTCTTGGTGTACACTACATTCCAGTGGACAGATACATGATTATGTTTCTGAAACAAACATTTGACAGAGCAGTATCGTACTCAGCCTCTGATATAGTTACCACTTACAGCAGAAAGCATGTCTTGACCCTGCATTTATCTGAATGAACATACTGGTCAAAATAAATAGTCATTTCAATGAAAGATAAGGATACACATCTTTATAATGCCTATTAAGTACAGAATTATATAAAAAATGTTTACTATGAAGCAAAATTAGAATTCAATGAGTGCAAATGGCAAATACTATTAAACTCAGGTCATCACACAGGTTTAAATGATCATACCAGCATTAAATGTGCCTTGAAGTTGAGACTTTTGAGATAATGTCCTACTTAAAATGATTGAAGACTTTATACCCTTTAAATTATAAAATTAATGTGTAGTTATCACTTGATTGTTACTTCTTAGTTATAGGTTGCTCTCATGTGATTGTTTTAAATTGATTCATGTGTAGAATTTGTATTGGCTTCCTTATTCTGAAAGTTTAATTTTATAGATGAAAGCACTCGTATATATTAAGGTTTTGTTTATCTAATTTCTATTGTCCTGTGTTCATTTTTTTCTTTCACTACATCTACACTCCAAAAAGGGCCATTATGATAGCATGATCTTTCTGAACCTGAGGTTTTTAGTTTCTAGTATGTCGTTTGTCTGTCTCTCTGACATATATGGCAAGCAGGCGGGGTATTTCATTTAAATGTTTTAATACATAGAAACACATCAGGATGGATAGCAGCATATATAAAATACAAATGAATTAGTTAAGAGATAGCGCTTAAATACATACATGCTTACATCTCAACTTCTTACTACAAAATGGCAGTCTAGTTTGCACGTGTTCAGTATTTATACACTTGTGCAAGACCTTGGATAGCTTCTTAAAGATATATATACACAAATTGATCTACCTCTTCCCCCTTAAAAAGATTGCCCATTGAAAAAACAATATTATAGTTAGACATGCATTACTATAGACATATTTATTTATTTATTTATTTGCAGTTTGTTAACCGGGAAAGTCCATTGGGCCAAAATGAGCCCTTTTTCAATGGAGGCCCAGAGAGAAAAGCTCCATAGTAAAAGTATTTACAAACATTTCAACAACATACAGTGTATACAAAAATCAGCAAGACATATTGCCAGAAAATAAACCAGTAATAGCTCTTAAGACTATAGGTACAAGCCTCTACAGTAAGTAATGTAAGAGTTAATACAGTAAGTTCAAAACATAAAGTCATTAGCAGTTAAGCCATAATGTTAAACAAAAGTGTTGAATTACACAAGCGGTTTAAAATTTCTAAAGAGAGAAGGTATGTTATGTCTATGTGGCAGGTAGCATTGCCAACCTAGACTGAGGTATGCTAGATTAGTTGGAAGGAAGCTAGGAGGGGTGGGAGCAGGAGCAATACCAGTTAGTATGAATGGAGCAAAGACTTGAAAGAGGAGTTATTTTTTTGTAGTACCGATATAGGGAGGAAGTAGGTTCCATTTTTGAGCAAGGGAGAAAGATAGGAGAAGTTGCCCTGGGCTACATGTAGGTTTGTGTACTTCAAGAAGGTTTTGGTTATTAGATCTGACAGTGCACTCAGGAAGGTGCATAGTGAGGGTGGAGGAGAGGGAGGGACATTGTGATAGCGAGGGCATTTACAAGCCTAGCCCATAGTTTTGTGGCTTACGCCACCCCTTTAGTATAGGGAACTATACCCATTATTTTGCTGTGCCTCTGTCGAGCAGTGACACTGAGGTAATCCCTGGGGTATATCTGCGAACTCCCATCCATTGGTCAAGATTTCTCGTGATGGTTTGAAAATGAGTGTATGGGCAGTAGTGAGTTGAATATTCTACAGATAGTTGGGGAGTTTCAGCCAGCTCAAGGAGTATAAGGAGTCACAGTGGTGGGATGAGGGTTTTGAGCTGGTAGCAAACTTGGAGATTTTATTGTAACAGGATGCCAGTTTAGTTTTCAGGATGGCTTGCAGATTGGTAGGGAGAGGAGTTCCGTACATGAGGGAGGGAAGGAGGCATGTGGTGGAGAAGGTAAGTTTAGTTGCAGAACAGAGGAAGTGATTGTGTGGGTAGAGTATTCCTAGTTTCTGGTGTTTTTTTTTATGTTGGTTTAGTGGTGAGTGTCAAATTTTAATTGATCATCAATAATGATGCCTAGCAGCTTAGTTTGGGAGACTAATTTGCAGGGAGTTTGTTTAGGCTCACTATGGAGAAGGTGTTTGAGTCTATTTTGGAATTCTTAGAAGGAGAAAAGATTATAATTTTTGTTTTGGATGCGTTAAGAGCTAAGTGATTGTTGTGCATCCAAGTCTCAGTACTGTTGAAGGCAGTTTGTTATATGCAAGAGTTTAGGAAGAGCTTCAGCAGAGCAGATGATGGTTGAGTCATCTACATATTGTACAAGTTTGGCATTAAGTATGCAGAGATGGAAGTAATTTATGAAGATATTAAATAGAAGTGGGCCCAGGATAGATCCTTGGGGGACACCGGTCATTGAGTTAAGGTAGGGTGAGGTACAGTTATTCCATTTGACAGCTTGCTGTTTATCTGAGAGATAACTGGAAAACCAATTTAGAGATGAGGGAGAGAGATTACATTGGGAGAGAGTAGATAAATGTAGGCTATTGGAAATTGTATCAAAGGCCTTAGAAAGGTCTAAGAGAGTAGTAGATAAAATATTTCCAGAATCACGGGGACAGTTAATAATTTCGAGAAAGGATAGTAGGGCTGTGGTTTTACTATGTCTGGATCTGAATCCATGTTTTGTAGGGATAAGTAGGTGGTTATCTAGAAGGTAGGGTAAGCGTTGTAGGTGAATACATTTTTCCAAAAGTTTGGAGATAGGGGAGAGGATAGCTATAGGGCAGAAATTTGGGATGTCAATATTGTTGCCACCTTTCTGCAATGGAAGGCTTTTTTCCAGAGGAGGGTTACATATGATTCTTGGATTGAACGGTTAATTAAAATACAGATAGGAAATGCTATGCCATCTGCAGCCAACTTAAGGAAGTTAGTAGGACGTTTATCAGGGGCATTGGAGCATGGCTTTAGTTTTGGAGGAGTTTTTTTATGGTGGAGACAGGGATAGGTTTAAAGGAGAAGAGAGGCAGATGAGAAGTATGAGAGGTAGAGCTAGAGGGGTTGTGGGTAGGAGAAGTGGAAGGAGTGGTGGAGGACATTAGAAACAAAATACAATGTTCATGTCCAAGTTGCTTCATATCTTCTACAGGGTTTAGAGATGCGACCATATCTTATAACATAAATTTAGCAACAGGGACAGTCTGCGGTGCACAACTTGTATCAGGAACTTCTGGATTCATCACAGGAATAGGAATGTCCTCTGGAACTTCCTCTGAAATTGGAACACTGGATAAATCACTCTGAAATAGAGTTTTTCTCACAGGTTATGTGTTGTGGTATAGGCTCAAATGCTTCCGATTCCGCCTAAAGACTGCTCCTTTTGTTTTCACAATGTATGATCTCGGCTCTGGACAAATATTCTTCATGACACCAATCCGATCATAACCTTTGGACATTTGCACCCTTACCACTTCTCCTTCTCATAATGGATTGAATGGTTTGTTGCTTTTATCATAATAGGACTTGTGGGTTAAACACTTCTTCAACAGATTGGCTTTCACTGACCTGTTGTTCTTGACACATGGAACCAACAATTGACTACTGATTGGTAATGTGGCTCTGGTTTGTCTCGACAGAAATCTCTGAGCAGGTTAACCAAGACGTGTATCACGAGGAGCATTTCTGAGATTTAAGAGATTCAGAAAAACATCACTGTTATCTCATTTTGATTTTTCAAGTAAGTGTTTCGCACTTTGAACTGCATGTTCTGCCAGACTATTTGACTGCAGGTACTCAGGGCTACTCGTGACATGAGTAAAGTCCCATTCTTTGGCAAATCATTTGAACTGTTGGCTTGTAAATTGCATGCAGCTGTCAGAAATAACTTTGTGCAGTCTCGTACATGGTAGTCAGGAATCTGGTTTAGCTGAACTGGTTCCTTCTGTTGATGTGGCTTAGTACTATTACACATGGAACAAGATAAAAGTTCTCTCTCAATGTCTTGTGACATAGAAAGCCAACATACTAGTTCTCTCACCCTTCTTTTGGTATAATCAACTCCTGGGTGACCACAATGCACGATAATGTACTCTTGTTGCAAGGACTTTAGAACAATTACTTTTAGACCTTTCATAATGATACCTTTGTCAGACAAAATCTCATCTCTGTATGGAAAATAAGGTTGCATTTCTTGAGATAAACAAGATGGTGTTGATGGCCATACTTGATTGATAAAGTGGTTGAGCTTTTGTAAAACTGGATCTGTGGCTGTATGATTTCTCAGCTCATCAAGACAAGTGGAAGAAAAATTTCTCACTTCCATGACATCAAAATCAACGTTCTTATTCTCATGCTGTTCTGTGGTGTTTCTGGGTGATCTGGATAAAGTATTAGTAAGAAAAAGAAGTTTACCTTTCTTATAGACAAGATTGAAATTATACTTTTGCAATCTCAGCATCATGCGTTGCAGTCTAGCTGGAGGTGAGTGCATAGGCTTTTTCAAGATTGTGACTTAGGGGTTGGTGGTCTGTTTCAATCTGGATAGGTCTACCATAGATATAATCATGAGACTTTGAATATGCAAACACAATTGCCAAAAGCACTTTCTCGATCTGTGCATACTGCATCTCAAGTTTGAGTAAGAGTTCTCGATACGTAGGCAACACTTTGATCCTCTTGTAGAATGACTGCACCTAGACCAGATTTCAAAGCATCACACGAAGGAGTAACTGACTTGTGAATATTATGGTATCTGAGACTTGGTCGACTAGCAATTCTCTGTTTCAGGACATCAAATGCTCTTTGATGTTGCTTCAACCAAGACCAGGATGCAACTTTACATGTCAGCTCTCTGAGTGGTGCTGAAAAATTGGCTCAAGTCTGGAATGAATTTGCCTAGGTAGTTAACCATGCCAAGAAAATGTTGCAGGGCTTGAACGTTGTCTGGAGCTGGCATTTCAAGAATGGCTGCTTGCTTTGAAGGGTCTGGTTATAAGCCTGTACTAATAAATAAATGACCAACATAAGTAACTTCTTGTAGCCTGAATTTGCATGTGTGTGGATTGAGCTTAAGATTCACTTGACGTGCTCTTTCTAGAACTTTTATGAGGTTTCTGTCATACTTTGCTTCATCATGACCTCTTACTAGTATGTCATCTACTATAATAGCACAAAGAAACCCAAGAAAACATTTATTCCATTGCACGTTGAAAGATTTCACTTGCAGAATTTATTCCAAGTAGCATTCTCAAAAATCTGTGCCTGCCAAATGGACTACTGAATGTAGTGAGCAATGATGATTCTTTTGTCGAGCTGAATTGCCAAAATGAACTCTCCGCAGCCAAGACAGAAAAAATAGTGGCATTTGGCATCAAGGCTGTAACTTCATCTGTGCGCATTGAATGATGAGGTCTTTTTAGCACTTTGTTCAAATCTCATGGATAAATACATATTGTTCAAATCTCATGGATAAATACATATTCTGATGTCATATGACCTTTTCTTATGAGCTACTACCATGGAAGTTACTCATTCAGTTGGAGATGCAACTGGCAAATCACACTTTGTAGCACCATTTTAGCTAGCTCAGTTTTAACTCTATCCTGCATGGCTATTGGAACTTTTCATGCTGGCCTAACAACTGGACTGACCTCTGGGCCTAACTTCATGGAGTACACAACTGGAAGTTTCTTAATTTGTCTTTGAACAGAATAGCATAGGTGGAAAAAAATTACTGGGTAAAACTAAAGTAGTGGTCTTTTAAGCTAACATGATAGACTTCCTTATTAAATGAAAGCAGTCCCATTTTCAAACTGTCTATGAGCCCTAATGATGGCTGGACATGTCTCTTGACCACATAAAATAACAAGTGGTAGCTTCTTCCAGCAGAGTAACATGAAAACACTACTGAGCCTTCAGTCTGAATTTCTTCACCTCCATAAGCAATAAGCTTTGCACACCATGCCAAATCAAACCTTTCACCATGACATGCTCTCGTAAATGTTTCTGCTGACATAACATTGCACTTAGAACCTGTGTCAACTTTGTGCTCTATCAGTTTTACATTTATCCGAACAGTACAAAATACTTCTTTCTTTGCCCTTAAATCTACTGCATTGACTGTTTCATGAAGCACTGACACACCATCAGCATAAAGAGTAGGGTTGCAGCTCTCTAATTGATCAACTTGTTTCTTAAACTTTTCCCTTTTAATAAAAAAGTGGGACTTTTGATTTGCAAAACCTTTTCAAATTATTCCATTTGTTGCATTTGTGGCATTGCTGACCAAAAACAAAACACTTTTCCTTTTTAGATTCATGACTTCTGCCACAATTATGACAGCTAGCAATGAAACCAGGTTGGGGCCCATGCTTTGAGTTTGCTGACTGACTCATGCTTCACAGAGACTGTGTGAACTCTGGAATTTTCTAGAAAACTCTGGGTTTTACCAGCGAGTGTTGCAGGGGCTACAGTTGCTGCCATGGGCTTGGGCCTGTTTCTTTTAACCACATGCTGCATACTATCTACATGAGCTTTGTCACTGTTATTTCTAGAGCTATTCTCATTTGTAAACATATTCATGTGCTTTCTGTGAGCTCATATATCTGACAAATCTCAATGGCTTTATTCAAAGTTAAATCATTGTCACAAAGCAAAATCTTTCTCACAGCATCATCTTTGATACCACACACAAGTCTGTCCTTTATCAACTCATCCCTTAAATCACCAAATCTGCACATTTTAGCCTTATTTCTAAGGTAGATTATATATGCTGCAAATGTTTCATGAGGCTTTTGACCCTTGTATAAAATAAGTGACTGTCCATTGTAACATTTATCTTGTGGTTTCACATTTCTCTAAATTTACGTTTTAAAAGACAATGGGATTCTATTATTAAATGCTCAAATTCTCTGTCCTTTGTCTCCATATTTATTGTCCCTGTTACAAATAAACAACAATACAGCATTTAAAATATTTTAAATTGACTGTTTCTCTCCACTAGTACAGTACCTTACTGTACTGTGAAGGTTTCACTTTCAATAAACTTTTATCCCGTCCTGGAAAAGCTTGCTGCATCTCCAATTCATTGATGTCATCAAGGTCAATGAATACAGGTAGTCTTCTGGCCAGTTCCCTCCCCAAACTGATATCACCATGACTATCCTAACAAAACACCCATTCTGTGATGTCACAGCTCTCTGGTCCTTCCCCTTCCATATAGAAAGTAAAGGCTAGAACAAGGAAACAGTACAATGGGTCAAGTCTCCTGCTGTGAGCTGTCAATCACAGCAGGTAACAGCTCAAATTATCCTTAGCACTTTGACAGCTAGGGATGTTTGGCATGCAGGGGTAATAGAGATGAGTCAAAGTAGTACAATTCAGGCTTTACTAAAGACTGCAATTTAGCCATTCTAAAGAGAAGCAGCAGTAAAAATCACTTTGAAAGTCTGTTCTGTGGCATTTGCACTGCTTGTGTTTTAAGTAGTCATTGAACGGCATGAAATGTTACTTAAAACTGACTGAAAAACAGCAGTGTATGTGTGTAAAATCAATGCAGTGACAGGAGCTTTAGGAAGAAAAAGGCCTGCATGATGTAATTTTTTACATACAGTACTGCATTGTGGGATACCTAGAGGCATCAGAATTACTTCAAGATGCCAGACCCCCACGTAGTCAGACTCATAAATTACATATAAAATATTTAAAAACCTGTAAATAGTCCCAGAGCTGTGTTAAAATGTAGGAAAGACCAAACCATGATGAAATAAACATGTTTTTGAATCTGTGGGTGCAGTTCTCCTTTAAGCACTCAGGGTCCTCCCTTGACTCAGCCTGTACAACAGTATGATGGTTTTCCTCTTCTCCGATATACATAGCATGTGCATACACAAATGAACGTTCCTTTTCTATGGCTTCTGACCCAGCTAAATTAAGTAGAATAAATGCTTTTCTATGGTTATCTTTATCAGAAAATGTAGCCTGTATGAAAATGTCATACTCCTGCTCAAACAGTCTCCAGTTCTCAGCAATATTACTGTCAAACACAAGGGCAATGGGTTTTCAAAATCCATCTGCCATGCCCACAAAGTATGCACAAATACACTGAAAATATGCCCCTTGTAATTATATGCAAACTGTGCTGTGAGCTTGCAACAATATTCAAAAACTATTAAGAAAGGCTACCTAAAATCTTTCTTTTCTTCCTAAAACTACTACGAACGAACTATACTACTGATCTAATCATCTATATAATTATATAAGATCATCTCTGCACTTTACTCCGACTCTTCCTATTCTCTATCTCTTACTGTTAGCACTTGCACTTACAGTACTTATTACCTTGATAATGATATCTGTGTCATATATAGTACCCCCCAACCCCCCCCCCACCACCCACCACCCACCCGGTTTTTTTCTTTTTTTTTGTCTATTTCCTCTAGCATGTCGGGGGATCAGGCTGCTGTGTCCTCTCCTGCTCAGCTGGTGAAACCTGGGAATATTGAGGCAATGTTACAATTGCCTCATGTACAGGTGTACCCCTCAACACGGAGAATCCTCGCTGGAGTCCTCATCCCACCCCTAATCTCCCAAATAAACCCAGCAAAAAAGAACACTTGAACAGTACTTCTCAAAGCAAACAGACTACTTAGTGCTCTCTCCTTTAACTAAGGCAGGAAGAAAACGAAACTCACTCGGCTGAATCACTTACAAATGCCTTCTTCTACCACCTGCTGCAGCACTGCATGGAAGGCAATCCCCCAAACAAAACAAGACTTCGTAAGACAAGCAAGGCCGTCAGTCAGTCTGGTGGACCCCAACAAACAAACTCTACACAAAGGAGGAAAGCTACTACAAGATGAGCAAAATCCTTAAAAAAGGTAAGACACCCTTGATCACTATAGATCCTACAACAACATACTACAACTGACTGACAGTGCAAACTTCCAAACCCCCCCCCCTCCCAAAGGAGAGATATCACCAGCATTGCAGCCCCCCCCCAAACATCTCCCCCCAAGTGAGAACTGCTCTCTCAAGCAAAAAACACAGCATCCATGGGACCTGATGGTGTCCCCGGCTGTGTGCTCCATGAACTCGACAGCTAGGAGTTCTCTGGAGTTATGCCAAGGGAGGAGGCAGGGGAGTGGTGTGGTGCCACACTGTGGTACCTTCACAAAAAATTGCCTCCACACACCCCCCCATGGCCCATTAGCCAAGACTTATCTATCTGCAACCAAAGCCAGAGGATCATAATATAAATTATAATAAATAACATTTTGCAGACTTTTTGCAGACTTTCAACCCAGTTTGCTTTTTCAAAGGCAGATCATGCCTTTTGATGGGTTGCAAACTGAGTGACAGAACAACCAGGGTCAGAGCTGCGGCTGTATGTCAGACTCAAAGCCCTGTCAAGTGGTGTCCCACAGGGCTCAGTCCTGGGCCCACTCTTGTTTGGCATCAACACAGGAGGGTTATGAGCGACAAAGTTTGCAGATGACTGCAACTGGGCATATAGTAGAAAACATCTGGACACAGATATCCTTCAGAAGGGTCTCACAGAGCGGATAACTGGTGCAGAGAGCCACGCCTAAAGTTAAATGCCAAAATAGCTACCAACAAGGAGCACAGAACACAGATCAGGGACCTGGGGACCTGGGTTGATAGGTTGATGTCAGTCTGCACCCATAGCACGCAGCTAAGTAGAAGTAGTTAGGAAGACCTTCCACCACTTACCTTATCATGAAGGATTCTCATCAGATCAAGAGGTCATAGTCTCCCTTTACTCATCACAAGGGCGGAGACTTAAACCTTGACACGGCTATTAATAGGACGTGCTGGATGGGAGAGAGATAGATCCACCCCAGGGATTATCTCAGTGTTCGACAGAGGCACAGCAAAAGCAAATAATATAGTTCCCCATACTATACTAAAGGGCGGGCGTAAACAAGCACGATGAGCTGAAGCATAAATGCCCCTCGGGCAGATAGCCTAGTATGAACCTATGAACCTAAATGCACATTGAACTCTTTGAAATACTGTACTTTGCGAAATACCCTCTGTAATGGCTGTATTCTGTGAAATATGCCCTGTAATGGCTGCACTTTGCAAAATAGCTTTAATGTAGCACTACACAAACATGCCAACACTTTATGCACTTCTGGTAACTCTGACATCTTTCCTTAATATGAAAATACATACTTTGGGAAAATGCAGTTGTTTCCCTTGATTTTATTTATTTTATGTAATTCAGACTTTATTTCAAACATTTTCTGTAGTAATTTGAATATTTTATTGTACATGTTGGTTTACTCAGAAATCATTTAGAATGTTATGTATGCCTTGTTTCATGTTTTACAAATAAGAAATATTGCTGAGCAAGTTTTAATACCTGAAATTAGTTACTGACCTGTTTTCCAAAGTATGCACATTTTAGGGGTGATTCACTGCTTTATATTACACCATTTCCAAGCAAGTGCCTTAAGTCATTTTAGCCATGCCGCCTCTAACTTCATGCCCTTTAGCCATGCCGCTTCTAACACCATCTCCTTTTAGACATGCTACTTCTGACACCATGTCACTCATCTATCTCTCTGACATAGGTGACAAGCAGGCTGGGTATTCTGTTTAGATGCTTTAATACATAGAAACACATCAGGATGGATAGCAGGATATATAAAATACAAACAAACTAGTTAACAGATAGACTTTACATACATACATGCTTACATCTCAACAGCTTTCTACAAAATGTCAGTCTAGCTTGCACGTGCTCAGTATTTATACACTTGTGCAAGCCCTTGAATAGGTTCTTAAAGGTATATACACACACATTAAGCTACATAGTCCTAGGCTGAGACAGAGGGCATTTTGGAAACCAGTGGTTTATGAATGAAACTTATAGGTGGGGTGAAGAGTACTGACCAATCCATCAGATCAGGTCAGAAGTCAAACCAAGGTATTTTTCCACTCATATATGTGTGATACTGTAGTGGAGTGCAAATGGAAGAAATAGAGTTCAAGGCCCTATTCAAAATTAGAGTCAAGGAATTCCCTCATATTTTCACCAGCATCTCCTTAGCATAAGATGCAGTCAGTGCAATTTTCAGGCTGAGTGTCAGTGTGCACACATTGACTATGACCATACGTTCATTTTCTTCAACGCAAATCTTAAGAAATTCTTGTGGAAAGTGTTGATGGACAAGCAAAATGCAACATAAATAAGACTTTTGTATTCTATGAGCTTCTTATAAAAGCAAGAAGGAAACACAATTGATGCCTTTATACTCCTTATGTAAAGGAGTACAAGTTATAGCTTGCTTCAGACAGCACGTGCTTTAGGATTGAAAGCAGATGTACGAGGGTGTGTTGGTGTAACTTGACACAAGTGCTGGATGCTTTCTTTTTAATGAGAAAGTTAGCTGGATGCATGGAACTGCATTCTCATGTTGTCAGAACAGAGGACGAAGTCTGAGATGTCAGTGGTCTTCATACAATCCAGGGATTAGCTCTCTCAGCTTCTATTTGTATTCTGTTTAATTTGGAGCAAGTTCCTTAATCACACAGTGCTCCTTCCTCCCAGGAAGGGATTTCTGTATCCACAGTGCTTACCTGGTTAATATGGGCAGAAAATGCTATGTAATAATGTTGTAGAATTTAAGATAAAGTATCCTATTCTATAAGAAATATTAAAAAGGTTAGCAAAGAAGTCAGGGTATCATAACAAAATGTGCAAAAAACACATGTAACTTAATATTGCTACTTCTTGCAAAGGTAACCATATGTCTTTTTTTAACTGTAGTGAGAATACTGAAATTAATACTCAACACTTGACTGAGTTTTCTAATGATTCCAATGACTCTAATGCTAGGGAAACTGCTAAATTTAGTAGCAGCTAAATTGTGTTGTAATTTTTACCTGCTGTCCACTCCATGTTTCTTCCCCTCTTACTACTCCTATCCTACCCCCCCCCCTCCTTAAATTAACTCTAATAGGTTCTACATGCCTTCTTAAAAAGACAACACAGCATCACTACCTTCATGGGTGCTGACAACATTCAAGGTTGTATCCAAGTCTGCACTAAACACTGCTAAATTTGATACACTTGAAGTGTACTCAGTCTTAAGTATTCATATGGGTATGTGCCCAAAGCCTGGAAAAAGGCCAAATTAGTGCCCCTAAAATGGGGGTGGCCCTAAATACAATTTTTTGTCTTGTCTGTGTCCATTAAGTATACAATCTATTGTTATGAAATTTATAAATAGTAACAGGGGCTGCCTACAATTCATCAAACTGAATCAACCTGGCCTTGTAAATGGTAGGTCCGTACTTTATGAAAGTAATTGATGCTCTGAATAATGGTCTAAGAGTACACTCTGCCTGTCTGGGTCCAGCTAAACTCTTTGATGCCATCCCAGACTTTGATACAAGTGAGAAACTTACTTGAGTGTTAACCCCCAATGTAACTCATTAGCTAGCTAATGGCCGACAGAATCCACAAATTCACAGTTGGTGGTCCACTTTCCTTCAAAAGACTTGTTACCAGAAGCATCTCATGGGGCTACATGTTAGGTCCACTCATTTTTAGCATATACTTCATTGATGACCAAGCTGACATCAGTGGTCTCTTACTAGTTAAGTTTTCAGATAGCTGTGAACATGACACTGCCATTAACTCTGGCACCCATATCCTGAAAAGGAGATCTAACTCACACATATTTCTTTTGGCAAGAGCAGTTGTTCAAGCTCAATTAAAAAAATGCAGTTTTGTACTGTTTCAGAAAGAAAACACTATCTACCACCCAAATGATAGCCCACTGAGACCTGATAACTTGCTTTTGACCATCATATAAGGAAGTTTTTCTATCTAACCTAACTAACTAATAAAAGTATATCCTTTAGGTGTAAACAAATTATTACTCCTAACTAATCAGGCCTGTAATTAAATGTAATGTCCTCTTTAACTTGTATGATCCATAAACGTTGTCCAGCTTGAAAAAACATGGTTCTTAACCACAAAATACCTAGTATAACCTCCTCAAATTATATGGAACATACAAAAGGCCCTATCACATTACTCCATCTCTTATAGACTCTTACATAGTGACATCTGCTTGGCTTACAAGTGCATTATTGCTCAAAGTTTAACAAACATATATATAAATATAAATATACAAGCTTTACTGGAAAGGGGTGCAATAAAACATTTCACAGCTTTACTGGAAAGGCTCTCCCAGTCTCTGTGACAGTTTGCTGTAAGGGAAAAGTTAGTTTGCTTTTTATTTCTTGCATTTTATATTACTTTATTGCCTTTTTCTATTCTGTATACTGTGGTGTGGTTTCTTTACACTGTGTTTTACTTATATTCTGCTTTTAACTGCATATTAAAACTTGAAAAAAGACCATAGCTCTGTCTCTTGTGAGTCAGACAGAAATTAGAACAGGTCAATTACGGAGCCACACATAAGTTAGAACAGGTCAGTTAAGGATAATCATCTGTGAATCGAGGGGGTGGAGCTAGGAACTAAATCTTCTATTTAAGGGGTAAAATAAAGCATTTCAGAGCTTTACTGGAAAGGCTCACCCAGACTCTGTGACAGTTTGCTGTGATGGAAAGGTTAGTTTGCTTTTTATTTCTTGTATTTTATATTACTTTATTGCCTTTTTCTATTTTGTATACTGTGATTTGTTTTCTTTACACTGTTTTACTTGTATTCTGCTTTTAATTGTGTATTAAACCTTGAAGAGACCACAGCTCTGTTTCTTGTGATTCAGACAAAAAGTTTTCCCATCCTCTTAACTGTTGTGTTCTTAAACACCACTGTCTTTCTAGTTGCCTGTCCCTTATGTTAATTTGACCATATATGTTATTTCCTCTCTGCTTTTACTGGCTGGTGTGAGTAAGCACAAAATTATCATTTTGTGAAATCACTCCCCTTCAACTATTTAACTTTATTGGCCATCTTACTATATTCCATAGTACCAGAATACAAAAGTGCCCACCACCTTTCAATCTATCTTGCTCTTTTAAGAACACTAACCATCCAACCCAAAACTTTATTCATGGGTGATTTTAATTACCCCACTATTAAATGGAAATCTTATACGACATCAAATGTACATGCACAGAGATTCCTGGATTTTGTAAATACAAACTCCCTGGACTAGATAGTTGCTACACCAACCAGAGGTTCAACCATACTGGATCTGGTCCTCCCTAATATGGGGAGTGCTGAACGCCCCCTACTGTAGTGCCTTCCCTGGTAAGGTCAGACCACAAAATTGTCTCTTTTGACGTAAAAATAAAACTAGGACCCCTAGCTAAACCGGGAATATTCAGGAACTATTCTAAGGATAACCTTCTGCTATTAAATGAGAACCTGGCAAAATTTCAAGCCCCCATAAACCTGAGAACACTTCTGGCTATGCAGACTATTCACAGAAACCCTGTACAAGGATGTTAATAGCTGTACAGAGGCAGCTGTACCCACCAGGAAGAAGTACAGAACTAACTCAAAAAACAAGTCACCATGGTGGAATCACGAATCACAAATTAGGAGGTGCAGCATCCAGCAGGATAAAAGCACTCTCACTAAACTAAACAAACAACTTAAGGGACAAAGTCTACCAAAGCCAAATTTGAGATACGTTTGGCCTCCTTGGCCAAGAATAACCACAAAGCATTCTTTAGCTATGTCTGCAACCTCAAAGGCAATACATAAATTTGTGCAGAGCTCATTGTAAATGGAGCCACCTATACTGAGCCAGAAGATATAGCAAACCTCTTGGCTGATAAATTCAGCTCTGACTTTACTCCTCTCTCTCCCCTCAACCTTCCCTCAGGAAATATCATCAAATATTACTCCCCCTACTATCACTAGGGAACTGGTCCTTAATGCTCTCTCTAAGACCAAGTACACTGCATCAATGGGCCCAGAAAATATCAATGGGTCCAGAAAATATCCCAGGATGCCTTCTAAATAGCATGAAACATGACCTTTCAGAGCCTCTGGAATTAAAATTTAACTGTAGCCTCCAAATAGGCTTCATGCCTCATGAATGGAGAAAGGTAACAGTCATTCCTCTGCACAAAGGTGGGCCATCTACAGACCCTGGAAACTACAGACCCATAAGTCTCACTAGTCTTATATGCAAAGCCATGGGAAGAATTATCATGGAGATGATCAATGGAGATATAGTAAACCTCCAGATACTGGACCCAAGCAAGTTTGGTTTCGTAAAGGGCAGATCATGCCTACTCAACCTGGTGGACTTCTTTCAGAAGGTCACCAAAGCAATGGATGAGGGCATAACCATTCACCTGCCTACCTTGACCTGGCCAAGGCATTTGAAACAATACCCGACTCAAGCATTGTTGACAAACTCAAGAGGTTAGGTACAAATCCATATGTTACCCAATGGATAGCCAAATGGCTCAAAGACAGGACCCAAGAAGTTAGAATTGGGGAGTTCATCTCTACAAAGAAGCCAGTTAGTAGTGGAGTCCATCGTGGATCAGTCCTTGGACCGCTCCTTTTTGGCATTTACTTCTCAGAAGTCAAGGCCAATGCCAGTGGTCTCTGGCTGACAAAATTTGCAGATGATTGCAAATTAGGAGCTGTCATTAAATCTCATACTGACACAAATGTTCTCCAAGACACAGACAAACAACTGGTGTCAGAGTCATGGACTAACACTAAATGCCAAGAAATGCATAATTGTATCCTTTGGGAAGTCATCCATCCCTGGTAACTATCATATTGACAACACACCCCTTAGAGTTGACCCAGTAGTCACGGACTTGTGGACAAACGTATATAGTAATCTAGCCTTTGATCATCACATCTACAGTGGTGAGGAAATCATTCTATGTTGCACAACTTATAAACAAAGGTTTGGCATCTAAGTCCAAGGAAGTCATTGTTCCACTGTATTTTGCATGCATCAGACCTATCATTGAGCACAATGGCCCCTTTGGTATGTACCTAACTAGGCGTATACAACAATTGGAATGTTCACAGAGGTTCCTCACTGAAAGAATACAGGGTGTAAGTAAAACATCTAAACATTCTAAAGACTTAAACCTTGCTTGTGATATAAATAGGACATGCTGGAATGATAGGCATGTATCCCAGAGACTACCCCGTCTATGGAACATCCATGTGAAGAAGAGTTCCTCCCTAATCTAATTCAAGTGCAACTTGGACAATTGGATGGGAAACTGGAAATTCATCCCTGGTTTGGCACCTGTGTCTCTAATATAAACAGGTAACCTATAAATGATTCATCTCCCAGGCCCAGGCTTACACTTATCAAGGATATCAGAACTCGTCAGAGATTTGGGATGCATGGCTAGTCTTAAGAAGGCCCTTATGGTCATTAGCCTAGTAAACACCTATGAACCTATGTGGGTGTGTTTTTATATATATGTATATGTATAGACACACACACACACACACACACACACACACACATATATATATATATATATGTGTGTGTGTGTGTGTGTGGTGTGTGTGTGTATAAATGTCAAATAGCCCTGCAAATTACATCAATAGCACACTCTTAAGTGTAGACTCTGATATGAGAGCTCTAGGTACACAGATAGATAGATAGGCTGAACTTAGGCAGTTATGAGTCCACAGTGGTGAGGAGGCCCTTATAAGTAAAAGTATGGCATCCTGATCAAAGGAAATTATAGTCCCGCTGTATTCACCCCTCATTAGACCAATAATCGAATATGATGCGCTATTTGGCATGTACTTGACTAAGTACTTAAAGCAACAGGAGCAGCCTCAGAGGCTCCTCACAAAGAAAATACAAGGCGTAAACAACATGAGCTGTGCAGATAGATAAAAACCCTATGCCTTTACTCTGTCCTTTACTGACTATTAAAGGGGGACCTATGTCTGATCTACAAGGCACTCACAAATCCAGTCCTGATGGAGCTGCTACACATCCGTAAATCAAACAGCACAAAGGACCAATCTAGGGATCTAAACTTAGTCAGCAACTCAAACAAAATATACTGGAGAAACAGATATGCATCTCAGAGATTGCCCCAACTTTGGAACAGGCCTCCTATTCACATTAAGCTGAGTCTTTCCCCAGCCCTCTTCAAAAGCAATTTGGATCAATGGATGGGGAATCACAAACTCACACCTGGGGAAGTGCCTGTGCCTGTTATGGACAGGGGCAGTCTGTATGATATTCAGTGCACAATCACAATTCCATGCCATCCTCTTGACTGTATGAGCCATATATATTGGCTAGGCTTGTAGGGGCCCTTAAGCTATTAGCCTAGTAATCCCCTATGGACCTATAATATTAACTCCTGCACCTCTATAACATCTGTTTTGTATGATTCTGATTAACACCCATAAATCCTTGTAGTTTTCTGATTTTTTTCACTTGGCTTCCTTCAGTAAGTGACTTGCCAATCAATAATGGGCAACATAAGAAATGGCAAAGTTTAATAAAAAGGCACTAAGATTGTTAAACTTGGATGATAAAGAAGGAAAGCAGTTCTAGTGAGGAGTCCAAATATGTAAGATGTTAGTAAAACAGGTTATATAGTTTATTAGAACTGCTGTAGATGTGTATGTCTGTCTTGGTTTAATGTGTGGCAATATTAACGCTAACTGTCCATTGTTATCTATATTTTAATAATTGAAACACCTACTGGCTATTGAATGGCATAATGTGAAATGTCATTGAGAGGAAGAAACATACTTTTGTCAATGTCCGTTACCAATTCACTATGATTTTGATATATTCAGATGCTTCCTAATAATTGACAATATGCAATATTTCCATAGGTACAACAATATTTTCAAAACTAAGTGACTTTGAAAACAATGAACAGTACCAGAAGAAATAGTCAGTGATGTCAAACAAAACTGAAATTAATATATGCGCAATAAATTGTATGACTTCACAGATATTTGTATTTTGATCATATACTTAAGTATAAGTTTTCATATTTCTTTAAATATCTCAGGAAACATTGAATAGGTCCCTGGCTTACTTCCGAACATTTTGTGTTTCAGTGGTATTTAATACATTTTCTGCTTAGTGTTGCAAGGTTTGTATGTTAAACAGGTCTCTTGGCTTACTTCTGAACAGTTACTCAGGCTGGCTGCATTTCATTTTCAGTCCCATCTATTCTGTTGTCACATTCTTATAACTTGGTGGCTTTTGCTTTGCCTGTCTCTTATTATAAATTTGTTATTGGACACTCCTCCCAGTCCCATCGTGTCAGCTCATTCTACTGAGTTCAGTGAGATTATTTGGGAAGGCACACCCCTTAGCTTCTTTCTTCCATTTCTACTTGATTACACTCTATTAGGCTGTTTTTACTGTATTTATACTGTGTCTTCTCCTACTTAAATACTTCATTTTGCTTTTGCAGCTATTCTTAAGTGTTCAATTGCATTTACACCACATCTTTTATTACTGCTTATTAATAGCCTGATTACAATGAGAGCATTGTTTTACTGAATTTGCTGTCATGACTGTGATTTTAAGCACTATACATTTCAAATACCTCTGCACTTTTTAGCATAGGCTAGATTTAGTCTTATGGAAACTAGACTGTCTTGTATCCCTTAAGCACTGATACCAGTTTTTCACTGAGATACTGAAAGATCTGAGGCATACATTGCTTCCGACTATCTATAAGTGCCTGTTTCTGCTCTTATATTGCACTCTTAATTTATTTTTGCATTTTACTGTCTGTTTGAATTATTGGAACTGTTTTTTGTCACATTTTACTGCATACTGTACTAGTTCAGCTGTAGCATAGCTCAGTTCAAGGTTTGCTGTTTCAAGTTATCTTTGTTGGAGAAGGCCTTTTGGCACCCTTGTGGGAGGAGAGTGCTGTCTGGGTCCCATCTAATCGAGGGTGATTGGATTAGAGCTCAGAGAGATCATTCTTATTAACTAGTTTGAGTTAAAAGGGTTATTTCTTGCTTTATTTAAGCCCCGTGTCTGAGCTTGCTTGTGTGTAGAGCACCACTGTGCGCTGCCATTTAGCGGTAGTTACTGTTGGGGATTATAGTACCAAATATTTTGCATGTTAAATTTTCCATTAGCACTTTGCGTGTGGTCCTTCACAGGTTTTTTTGTGGCTCAACACTGCTGCCAGGTAGAACACTAAGCCTATGATAGCAACAAAAAATAAAAAATAAGTGATAAATCCAAATACAACGACCAAAAGAAGATCCAACACTGGTTTATTAGCAGTTTCCCTAGCGCCTCGGCTCACGCCTTCAAGGAGAATGACTACAAGATCACTTCTTAGATATTTATACCATTTTAAAACAATCAATTAAACAATTAAACAATTAATCAATAATTCATAAAAAAACTTTCCAATTACAGTCCACATTTATACCACTAGGTGTCACTGTTCCATATTTCAATATAAAAACAGTCTCTTTATATAAAAGTCTTTGTTTAATCACTTCATCATTATTATCTACTATTATATGTTCTAAAATTGTTGCTAACAAACCTTCTGGTAAACTATTATGATGGTCTTTAAAGTGCATTGCAATAGGACTTTCTATTTTCTTATTCTTTATGTCTCTTATGTGTTCTTGAAGTCTAACTTTGAAAGCACGTTTACTTTCTCCTATGTAAAATAACCCACATGGACATTTTAATGCATACACCACAGCTTCTGTATTACAAGAAAACCTTCCATTTGATTTAAAATATTTACCATTTATATGTTCAAATGTTTGACTAACATATTTACAAGAAATACATTTTCCACATTGATGGGTTCCTACAAATTTCATCTCTATTTTTAAATTAATTTTTGGTCTATAATATCTAGCATGTACCAGCATGTCTTTTAAATTCCTACCTCTTTTATAGGAAAATATCACATTTTTGGGAAATATTTCTAATAAATCTTTATATTTAAATAAAGAAGGCCAATATAATTGTATAGCCTGTTTCACTTGGTCTGCTATTAAATCATACATTAAAACCATATATATTTTTCTTGTCTCTTTGAATTTTGTTTCCAATGTACATATTGTCTTCCTTCTTTGTCTTTTCTTTCTCTAGCTTTCTGTAAGGACAATTTTACTTCTTTTACATCATAACCTCTTTTGGTAAATAACTGGAAAGTTTTTTCTAGCTCTGTTTCCACATCTTTTATGTTATTACACAATCTCATCACTCTTGTGAATTCACCATATGGTAAAGATTTCATAAGATGTGAGGGATGGTAGCTATGTCCATCTAAAAAATGTAAACCATTTTCAAATTTTCCATATATTTTAGTGACAATTTTACCATTCTCTTTGCCTTCCAAAGTTAGATCTAAAAAATTCACTTTTTCACCAAACTGAAAACCATCAAATTTCAGACCAAACTGATTTTTTTGTAAATTTTCTTTAAACTCATATACTTCCTGTCTTCCTCCCTTACATATAAAAATCAGATCATCAATGTAACGAAAGTACTTTATTACATATTTTTAAAAAAAAACATCTGATATAAAAACTCTAACTCAAAAGAATTCATCAAAGCATTTGCATACATTGGGGCAAAACCTGCCCCCATTGCAGTACCCTTTAACTGATGGAACAACTGACCATCAAAATAAAAATAATTATTTTTAAGACAAAATTCAATTAACTCCATAATATAATCACCTAATCGAGGGTGATTGGATTAGAGCTCAGAGAGATCATCCTTATTAACTAGTTTGAGTTAAAATGGTTATTTCTTGTTTTATTTAAGCCCCGTGTCTGAGCTTGCTTGTGTGTAGAGCACCACTGTGCGCTGCCATTTAGCAGTAGTTACTGTTGGGGATTATAGTACCAAATATTTTGCATGTTAAATTTTCCATTAGCACTTTGCGTGTGGTCCTTCACAGGTTTTTTTGTGGCTCAACACTGCTGTCAGGTAGAACACTAAGCCTAGCCTGAGAGGTACCAACACACCTCTCACCCACTAGCCTTCCTAAGTGCGATCTCTCTTCCTGACCATATAAATTCACCTGACAGTATGGATGTACATTTTCTCACAGTTTCTCTAGCCAGCTTAGTCACGATGGGCATCCTGAGACAGTGTAGTAACTGCCTCATGTTCACTGATAACCCTGTGCTCCTACACCACACAAACTCAACATGTCAGAGATGCAGCTATATTAAGAACATTGAATACATGCTCTCTCTCACACACACCAGTCAGTACATATGACAATGAGCAGGTCATCAGCATACTCACCTCACCTCCTACTCCACCCAAACATATATCACACATACCTACATATGTGGAGGTCCTCAACAGAAACATACCTAAACACCAGAGACCTCCCAAACACAAAGACAAGCACACTACACATACTTCCTCTACAGAACACAATGTACATAATAGCTCATGCACCAGTGTCTCACCTATCAAGCCCTTAAGGCAAAACACAAAATCCAAACATATTAGTCATAGGTGATTCCATTGTGAGACACACAGATGTCCCTCTCACCAGGCTGGATAAGGAGAAGGTCATGGTCAGCTGTCTGTCAGGTGCCAGGATCCTCCATATTACACATGCACTCAAGTCTCTCAACAACAGGCATTGTTATGACTCTGTCATAGTCCATGTTGGTATGAACGACTTGAGACTTACCTATCTGAACTATGTGAAGAGAGACATGACTGAGCTCTTGGGCTATGTGTCTCAGGGTGGTATGTACCTAGCCTTAAACAACATTTTACTTTCACCTAGGATGATGCCTCAATACAAACAAAAAATGATTGACTTCAATAATTGCCTTAGTTTCTGGTGTCATTCTAAGCGGATACAGTATCTGTCAGCCTGGGATGACATGGATCGACAGACCTCGATGATTTGCCAGAGATGGTCTTCATCTGTCACGCCTGGGATTTTAGCTACTGGCCAAGGCTCTTGCCACCCCCATAGTCTTTTTTAGGCAGTGTCTCAAGGACAAAATTCCTGACATAAGAACTTCATCTAATAACAACCACAAGGTTTTGCTGCTAAACACTAGGTGTCTTTAACCTGAAACTGCATTCACTGGAAGCACTACTCAACTTGGAAGACATACACATTTGTGCAGTCATGGAGACCTTGCTCAAGGCTGTGGAGAGCATCTCAGCCATATCAGGCTACACTTGCTTCCACACATTCAGATCACAGACTGATGGCATGAAAACTAAAGGGGGCAGTGTATCAATATTCATTAAAGACAAATACACCTCCAGATTTTTTAGACAACATGATTCCCTGGAGATACCATCATATCATTATAATAATGATACCAGCATATCATTGCTGGAGCCTTCCTCCGTCCTGACAGAGTGCTCTTCAAACTATCTGGAGATATACAGAGCTGAGAATATTTTTCTGCCACTTCAGAGTTGTGTACTGGTAATTGTTGTTTGACTAATTTTATATCATTGCTGGCTGACTTCAGAGTTGTGTACTTTTATTTTTGCTTCACTGTATAGTTTTTCAGATCTCTGCTGAAGGTGTTTTCCTCCCTCCCCCTATTTCTCTGTGTCTTAAGTTGGTATAACTGGCTTTACATCCTGTGTATTATCTGACCATCTCAAGGATTACTTGCATAAAATTAGATCCTCTTAGTAAAAAAAAATCTGCATATCATTGCTGGAGCCTTCCTGTGTCCTGACAGAGTGCTCTTCAAGCTATCTGGAGATTTACAAAGCCAAGTATATTTTTCTGGTTTTCTGGCACTTCAGAGTTGTGTACTGGTAATTGTTGTTTGACTAATTTTATATCATTGCTGGCTGACTTCAGAGTTGTGCACTGTTATTTTTCCTTCACTGTATAGTTTTTCAGATCTCTGCTGAAGGTGTTGGTTTTCCTATACCCACCCTCCCTATTCCTGTGTTGTTGTTTAAATTTGGTGGCTTTTGCAGTTGCCCACTCCCACTGTAGATTTGATCTTGGACACTCCCCCAGACCCATCTCTTTACCTCATTCTATCTAATAGACTCCTTCTGCACTTGTTTTTAGTCATTTTTAATTTAATTGCATTTTTTAAACTGTTAGGTCTAACATTGCTACATACTCAAGTGTGCTAGCTTGTACTGCATTTGAATTGTTTTGACTGCTGTTTTAGCTACTTTTCTGTATATATATATATATATATATATATATATATATATATATATATATATATATATTTATAAAAAAAATACCTTTCCTGTAACTAGTGTAGTCCAGATTCAGATTTTCAGATTTGCTGTATGCAGGACTGCATGTAAGCTTCAGAGCACCCCCCCAAGCTTTCTGTGTTGGAGGGAAGCCTTCTAGCTTATCAGTGGGAGTGGTAAGTACTAGGTAACCTATCTACCACATATGGAGTCGTTCTGGCCCAGAAATAGTAGTTATTGGCCGTTTGGGCAGTTTTCTGATTTAAAAGCCCACATTTGCACTTGTTTCCCCCCTTTACTGTAACTAGTTTAGTCCAGATACAGATTCTTAGTTTTAGCACTTGTATTTGCTTATTCGTGATCAGCACTTGTAAGCACTAAATAACCTACTAATTACTACAGCACTCAACCTTCCTCATTACCTAGAGGAAAACAGTTTTGGTATTTACTTTCTTCACTTGCTTAGAGAAAAACAGCTCTTGTACTCACTTTCCTCACTTATCTAGAGGAAAATAGTTTTTTTATTCAGGCATGTCCAAGGGTCAGCTCCCAGTGTTCTCTCCTGTCTATATGATGAATCTGGGCATCTTGGGGCAATGTAGAAATTGCCTCATGTGCACAGACAACCCTCTCCTCCTACCACCCAACACTACAACCTGTGAGAGATGCACTTATCTAGCCAAACTGGAGGTAAAGCTCTCTCCAATCAAGACTGAACTTGACAGTCAAGAGGAGAAGGTAAACACTTGCACCACACCACACTCATCACATAGTCTCACTAAATCTACACCACCAACATCCACACATAGAAACACAAAAACATTTGTAGAGGCTCTCAATAATAATCTGCTCAAGCAACAGAGACTTCCAAAGCAGAAATGCAAGCAACCTCCAACCCCCCAACACAACCCAATTGACACATAGCCTGCAGACTCAGTGTGCCACTCAACCACAGCCAATAAGGCAAAACAATGTACACAACAAACTAGTCATAGGTGACTCTATAGTCAGGCACACTGATGTCCCACTCACCAGGCTAAACAAGGAAAAGGTTACTGTCAGCTGCCTGTTGGGTGCCAGGATACGCCACATAATTCACGCACTCAGGTCACTCCACAACAAGTACAAATATGACTCTGTCATTGTCTATGTCGGTATGAACGACCTGAGACATACCTCCCTGGACTACAGGAAAAGAGACATGGAAGAGCTCTCTGATCTTGTAGCCCAGGCAGGTATGACCCTAGCCCTGAGTAGCATTCTGCCATCACCCAGAATGATGCCGCAGTACAAGGACAAAATGATTGACTTCAACAATTGGCTAAGCTTCTGGTGCCATTCTAAAGGGATCCAGTATCTGTCTTCCTGGGATGACATGGTCGACAGACCATGATTCTTTGCCAGAGATGGCCTGCACCTGTCACACCTGGGATTCCGGATACTGGCTAAGGTACATGCCGCCCCTATAGTGCCTTTTTTAGGCAAGGTTCAAATGACAAATTCACCACTGTAACAGGAAAAGGCAAGCAAAAACTGAGGGTGATACTACTCAATGCTAGAAGTCTAAATCTCAAAATGCACTCACTCGAGGCACTCCTTAAAATGGAGAACATTGATATCTGTGCAGTGACTGAGCACCCCTGCACTACCAGGCTATAACTCATACCACACTTTTCGGCCATGTAACCTGGACCAGAACACCAAAGGCGGAGGTATGTCCATATTCATTAAGGATATCCACACCTCCAGGCTAGTTGCTCAGCATAATGCAGCCGAGGTTATCCAAGTGCAACTAACTCTGGGCAAAACTGCAATCCAAATTGTAGCTTGTTACAGATCACACACCATGCCCCAGGATTCCCACTCCTCTTTTCCTGATGTACTGGAAAATATTAGGGTTCAACTAAGCACCCTAATAATGGGCGATTTCAACTACCCCACCATTAACTGGGAAAATTACTCATGTACCAACTCCTTCACTTAACGCTTTCTGGAATTCATAAACTTCATGCCATGGATCAACTTATCCACACCCCCACCAGGGGCAACAATATCCTAGATCTAGTCATTACCAACATGAGTGACCGGTGTTCCACACCTGAAGTCAATGCCTCATTGGTCCGATCCGACCATAAGCTAATTACCCTAGATATCCACATCCTGCCCCCAACCCCCATTAAGGAAACCACGGTAAAAAATTTCTCCAAAGCCAACTTCATGCTTCTTAAGACAGAAGTGGTGAACTTCATGACACCCATGCAGATGGACAATACAGTTACGACTACTGAATCCTACACAATTGCACTTTATAAGCACTTACATGAGTGCATGGATTGTGCTATCCCAAACAGAACCAAGATGCTAACATCCAAAAAAAGGAAGCCGATCTGGTGGTCCCCTGCCATAAACAAACTGTACAACAGAAGGAAGAAACTGTTGCAAAAGAGAGTAAAATCCCATGAGTGGAGGAGCTGCCTGGTCAGCCTCAGTAAGAAGCTGAGATCCCTGGTAAAATCCTCCAAAGCTAGTTATGAAAACAAAATCGCCACTTATTCTAAAGACAACCACAGAGCATTCTATAGCTATGTCAAGAATCTCCATGGCAACACTCAGATCTGCTCTGAGTTACAGCACAATGGCACTAAATATACAGACCCAACTGATATTGCCAACATCCTGGCAGATAGGTTCAGTGCTAACTTTACCCCCCTCTCACCCCCTAAAGAGCCCATCTCTATATTGGAAGAATGCAAAGTTCCTGTAATCATGGCTGCACAGGTAAAAACCACACTCCCCAAAACCAAGAACACAGCATCTATGGGACCAGACAACATCCCAGGCTGCGTTCTACATGAACTACAGAATGAACTGGCACCCCACCTAAGTACCATGTTAAGTCATAGCCTCACCTCAGGCTTTGTGCCTGCTGAATGGTGCACAGCAACGGTAATCCCTCTCCACAAGGGGGGAGCCACCACGGACCCCAGGAATTACTGCCCCATTAGCCTGATGAGCCTAGTCTGCAAGGCCATGGAATGTACCATCATGGAACTTATAAACAAAGACATTGGTAATCTCCAAACTCTGGACCCCACCCAGTTCAGGTTTGTAAAAGGCAGGTCATGTCTCCTAAACCTGATAGACTTCTTTGAAGCAGTCACCAAGGCAGTAGACGAGAGTAAGGTGTTTCACACAGCCTATCTAGATCTTGCCAAGGTTTTTGACACCATCCCCCACTCTGGGGTTATAGATAAATTCACTAAACTAGGTATAAATCCCTATGTCACAAGATGGGTTGCCAACTGGCTCACTGACAGAACCCACACTGTGAAAGTAGCAGACTCCAAATCCGACTTCAGACCAGTAACAAGTGGAGTACCACGGGGTTCAGTCCTGGGTCCTCTCCTGTTTGGTATCTACTTCTCTAAAGTACAGGCTAACACAGAAGGTCTTTGGCTAATGAAGTTCGCAGATGACTGCAATCTAGGAGCCATAATTGAAACTCCTAATGATGTGGACATCCTACAAAAGGGCCTCACTGAGACAGATGCCTGGTGTCAAAGCCATGGCCTCAAGCTCAATGCCAAAAAGTGCATTGTCATCCCCTTTGGTAAAAACTCTGTACCCATGAACTACAACATAGGCGGTAGTATACGTAACACCGAATGTGTGATGAGACCTTGCGACAAAGGTGGACAGTAGTCTCTCCTTTGATAATCACATCGCCACAGTAGTCAGGAAATCCTTCTATGTGGCACACCTCATCACAAAAGGTTTCTCATCCAGAAAAGAAGAGATCATTGTTCCCCTCTACTCATCACTCATTAGACCCATTATAGAGTACAACACCCCTTTTGGTATGTACCTCACAAGACATCTACAACAACTGGAAAGGCCACAGCAATACCTCACAAAGAGGATTACTGGCCTCAAACAGATGCTCTACGCAGACCATCTCAAAAAATCCAGCTTTACTCAGTCACATATCGCCTACTCAGAGGTGATCTCTGCCTAACATACAAAGCTATGTCAAACCCAGAGCTGTTGGACATGCTCCCTTAAAAAAATCCCAATCCCACTGAGCTACATGTTCTAGGGACCTAAACCTTGTCACCACAATAAACAGAACATGCCGGAGGGATAGATTCCTGTCCCAGAGACTTCCCATACTCTGTAATAAACTACCTAGCTATATCAAACAAAGCTCCTCATTAGCACTCTTCAAGAAAAATCTTGATGATTGGATGGGAAATAGGAAATTCACCCCAGGGATCATTTCTGTGGCTCTGCTCGACAATGGCACAGGAAAATAATTTTCTTGAGTGGCAAAAGCCAGGGTACCTTTTTGGCTGGGCTTGTATAGGCCCCAGGGCCAATAGCCTAGTATCTACCTATGAACCTATACATATGATGCAATTAACTGTTGAAGGGACACCTATTCAAGTCAATGCCAGCTACAGGACCCCCCCTCCATGAATCAGGACACCCAGTCTGCCTATTTGGATCTACTTGAGTCTATCAAGATACAACTGAACACCATGGTTTTGAGTGACTTTAACTACCCATCCATTGACTGTGGAAATTACTTATGCATAAGCTCACTTGGCCAAAGATTCCTCGACTTCATTAACTCCAATACCCTAGACCAGCTAGTTAACACCCTCACAAGGGGTGCCAACATCCTGAATCTTGTGCATACCAGTATGGGGGACCACTGTGGCACTCCCACTGTGAGGTCTTCCCTGGTGAGATCTGACCACAAATCAGTCTCTTTCCTAGTAACTATCACACCTAACCCCCCTCCCCCAGCACCAACTAAGCTAAAAACGTTTCGAAAGTAGATAATAGCCTGCCACAGGATGGTATAAATAGCTTCACTGCACCTCCCCACTCAGAACTGGCAATTATGCAGAGTTCTACACAAATCCTTTATACAAACACCTGAATAACTGCATTTATTCAGCCACAACTGATAGGACCAAAACAAGCTCCTCAAGAAAAACAAACCTGTCTGGTGGAAAACGGACAATTATAGGCTTTACAGTAAGAGGAAGAAATTGCTTTCTAAGCATAAGAGTCAGCGAGCCCTAAACGGGAAACACTCCTTCCTCAGCTTAAACAAACAAATAAGACTTCTTGTGAAGTCCTCCTACACTAATTATGAATCCAAATTAGCTTCTTCAACTAAAGACAATCCGAAGGTGTTCTTTAGTTACATCTGTAACCTAAAAGGAAAGGCCCAGATCTGTGCTGAACTGGTAGTTAATGATACCATATATACCGAGCCTGTGGACATTGCTAAACCGTTAGCTAACAGTTTTTTTGAAAACTTCACTCCCCTGTCCCCGCCACACTTACCCCAAGACATAGATCAGGTTGTGAATACCCTCTCTAAGGTCAAAAACACAGCATCCATGGGACCTGATAACATCCCAGGCTGCATCTTACATGGACTCAAACAAGAACCGGCCACAGCATTAGGTACTCTCTTCAGTCATAGTCTAAGCACTGGCTTCATCCCAGCTGAATGGAAAAAGGACACCATTATCTCCTTGCACAAAGGTGGTGCTTCCACTGACTATAGACCTATTAACCTGACTAGCCTTAACTGCAAGTCCATGGAGAGAATCATCATGGTCCTTATCAACAAAGATATTGGTAATCTCCAAACACTTGACCCTACTCAATTTGGATTTGTCAAAGGGAGATCATGCCTGCTAAACCTTGTGGACAGTCACCAAGGCCCTTGTTGAGAGGAAATCTGTGCATGCAGCCTACCTACACTTAGCCAAGGCTTTTGATACTATCCCCCACTCGGGCATAATTGACAAACTCACCCAGCTAGGCATCAGCCCGTATATCATTAGATGGGTCACTAGCTGGCTCACTGATAAACCCATATAGTCAAAATAGGGGAATCCACCTCCACCAGCAGATCTGTAGCCAGTAGTGTTCCACAAAGATCAGTCCTGGGACCTCTACTGTTTGGAATCTCCAAAGTGCAAGCTAAAACTAAACACCTGTGGCTAACAAAGTTTGCTGATGACTGTAAACTGTGAGCGGTCAGAGAATTTCCAAATGATGTCATCATCTTACAAGAGGGTCTTACACAAACAAATGATTGGTGCCAAAGTCTTGGCCTTACACTCAATGCAAAAAAAAATGTATTATCATCCCTTTTGGTATGAGTGATGTTCCTGCTAACTACCACATCAATAACAACACCCTAAGTATGCACTCAGTGGTGAGAGACCTGGGCACACAGGTTGACAGTAACCTTACCTTTGATCACCATGTCTCCACAGTGGCATTCTATATTGCTCATGTCCTAAGTAAGGGCATTGCCTCCAGAAAAAAAGAAGTTATAACCTCCCTGTACTCTTCCCTCATCAGGCCAATAATTGAGTACAATGCCCCTTTTGGTATGTACCTTTCCAAGCATCTGCAGCAACTGGAGAGACGACAAAGGTTCCTCACAGGGACAATTCAAGATCTTCAACATCTATCCTATGAGGATCATCTGAAATCACTGTCACTTTATTCTGTTTCACACAGACAACTCAGAGGTGATCTCTGCCTTGCATATAAGGCAATCTTTGACCCTGCTTTACTGGAAATGCTGCATATCCATATGTCAAATGGTAGACAGATAACTCGCTCTAATGGCCTTAACCTGATATGTGACATTAATAGAACCTGCTGGAGGGACAGATTTGTCTCCCAGAGGTTACCACACCTTTGGAACAGACTCCTGCTTCACGTCAAGCAGAGCATCTCATTAGTCCTTTTCAAATGCAATCTGGATGATTGGATGGGTAACAGTAAATCCACCCCAGGGGTTCCACCTATGTCCCTCTTGTACAGGAGTAATAGGTGCGGATTGTGTAAATAAGGGTAAAACTTGGCTAGGCTTGTAAGGGCCCTAGGGTCATTAGCCTAATAACCTCCCATGATACTATGAAAGGAATTTCTTGCTGGCTTGTAAAAGTGCATTAAGTACATTTGACTTAAAAAAAAGTGTTAGGCATGTGCTAAAATACCAAATGTTTAAATAATTTTAAAGAAAAATATATTTTCTGGATTTCTGTGCATAATAGCTGATGTAAAGGCTACAAATGTACTTTTGCCACTGTAAAGATTTTTATTTTGCTGATAACATTATTTGTTCATAGATTCACAGGTATGTACTAGGTTAATGGCCCTGGAGCCTTTACAAGCCTAGCCCATAGGATTACCCTGGCATCGTGCCACCTGACCTTAGTTCTCAGTGCTTCTGTCAAGTAGAGCCACTGGAGTGATCCCCGGGGTGAATTTTCTATTTCCTATCCACTCATCAAGATTTCTCTTGAAGAGGGCCAGTGAGGTGCTCTGTTTGACATGTATGGGAAGTCTATTCCATAGCATGGGCAGTCTCTGGCTTATAAACCTGTCCCTCCAGCTTGATTTGTTGATTGTGCTAATGAGGTTGAGGTCTCTGGAGCATGTGGTGCGGAGAGATTGGGATTTCTTTAGATGTAGCATTTCTAACAGAGCTGGGTCAGACATGGCTTTGTAAGTCAAGTGCCTCTAAGTAGGTGATATGAGGCAGAGAATGGTTGGAGTTGTTTGAGTCTGTCCATATAGGACAAGTGTTTAAGGCCTAGGATCCTCTTTGTGAGGTACTTTTGTGGCCTATCCAGTTGTTGTAGGTGTCTAGTGAGGCAAATGCCAAATGGGACATTGTATTCAATGATTGGCCTAATGAGGGAAGAGTAGCGGGAGACAATGACCTCTTTCTTCCTGGATGCAAAACTCTTAGTAATGAGATGTGCCACATAGAAGGACTTTCTGACCACAGTGGCAATGTGGTGGTCAAAAGAGAGGCTGCTGTCAATCTGTGTTCCCAGATCTCTTATAATGCCTTCTGTGTTCAGTGGACTACCATCGATGTGGTAATTTATGGGAACTGGGTTTTCCCCAAAGGGAATGACGACACATTCTTTTAGCATTGAGCTTAAAGCCATGGTTCGGACACCAGTCATTGGACTCAGTGAGGCTTTTCTATAGGATATTGACATCACATGGGGAGTTAATAATAGCTCCCAACTTGCAATCATCTGCGAACTTTGTCAGCCAGAGTCCCTTCGTGTTGGCCTGGACTTCAGAGAAGTAGATACCAAACAGGAGAGGACCCAGGACCGAACCCTGTGTGACTCCATTCGTGACTGGTTGGCAGTCTGACTTGGATTCAGCTACTTTCACACTGTGGGTTCTCTCTGTGAGCCACTTTGCAACCCACCTAATGATATAGGGGTTAATGCCTAGCTTAGTGAGCTTTTCTATGACTGTATGCTTGTACCATTTAAATAGAACTTACTGTTCACTAGATATTTATATTTGCTCAGCTCATGCTTTTTAACTTAATTGTTTATAAAATGCTTCAAAATGTAAGAATGTGCCTAGGATGCTAAAGATGACATTCCACAACTCCAAGGTGGTGATGAGTTTCTAGTACAAGTTGGGATATCTAACCTTGCCAGCAGAATCTTACTCAAGGAATGAGCTTTTACTCTGTCAAACAGAGTAGCTCCCTAGACTCTTTAATATAAACATTGATGAGTGGCTGGACATCTCTAAATTCCCTAGTTCTCTGTCTTCTCAGGCCCTTATAGACTGATTGAACAAGTATTGAAAACTACAGTGGACGGACTCCAAATAGTCTACTCAACCAATTGTCTTGTATAAACATAAGAAGTTATAAATGGTTGAGAAGAAACCAGTTCTTCTGAGGAGACCAAACATGTAAAATATTAATAAAATTGGACATGTTGTTCCAGTCTACTGCAACTGTGTATGTTTGTGTCTTGTTATAATGTTGTGATTGGAAGCAAAATGTATCCTGAAGTGAAAATATCTGCCTTGACTCTGAGTATTGTTTCATTGATGATGTTTGCTCTTTCAAATGTTTATAAATGATTGTATCTGAATTATCATTGCTAAGATTAGTAGGTTGACCTCAGCAATGTAGTTTAATTAAAGACAATTGTAGAATGTGCCAGTGCAAACAGACCACTGATCCCAAGTCTGTCCACTTGCATGTAACAACTTTAATCTGCAGTTAGACCACCTCTTACACCAGTGCTTCTAACTATCAATGCCAGGTCAAACAGATCTGTATGTCACCACAGTCTCTGGGGGTGCATTCCATTATTGAACTGAAATCTTTAACCAACATTTTCAGTTGTTCATTATTCATCAGTAAATATAACCTGCACTATGATATGACTTTTAGAAATACAGCGTGGCTTTTTACAAGATCCTTGGTAGTGTGAATTCTGTGAGTATTCCATAAATCAATGCAGAAAGGTAAATGCTGGCACTAGATCAGTTAATATTTTTGCAGCTCCTCACCACTGAATGGGATATTGAACTTATAACTTGAGATGCACCTCAAAGTGCAATATCACAGGTGATGATTGTTAAGGAAAAGGGATTGACTCTATCATGCATCATTTCACTGCCAACTGTTTTATGGGAAGGAGCTTGCAATACAGATTCATTAAGTAACTGATGCTCACCAGCCTGTCTTATGCAATCTTCACGTTCCTAAAAAATAAATCATCCTGAAACTTAAAAAGGAACCTGCCAATTCAGCTAGTATAACCATTATTCCATTTAGTTCTGCAAATGACAGTAACGTGACAAATGACAGTAATATGACAAATGACAGTAATATGACAAATGATAGCACTGCAGTATACAAAAGGGCCCAGAACATTTACCGTTGTTAAGCACTGTGGGAATGTAACATAAAACACCTCACAATTCTTTCCACAATTTGTATTTTGCGGTTTTGTTTTTCACTTAAACAGCTGTTAGCTATTACTCTAACATTTTTATAGTGATTAATCTATAAAACAAATATCCGTTTGTATGCTCATTAAACTTTGCTTCCCTTGATTGTAAGAAAGGTTATGGACAACACTGCTTGCAGAAATGTAGCATAAAAGAAACACTTTGATTTCAAGAAATGGATAAGAAAGCTGTCTCCGTCTACAAGTGCATACTTTTTCATGTTATTAGGAGATATTCTGCAACACAAATGAACATCTGAGTTACATTTGTGTGCCTAATAATCAGTGTTTGCCTCCAGTCTCCAGTTGCAACTTGTCGAAATCCATTCTATTCTGCATCTATATTTCTGTCAGCTGTTTGGCTCTGACACTTCAGACCCATGCCTTCCTGAATGTTTGACAACTTTCACAATAGACAGCATGGAAGGAGTGTATTCAGCTAGTCATCACTCTTTCTAGGAAGCAGTAGTTGTCAGTTAGCTATTGATAGCAGGCTGTCCAACATTTGCCTCCTATCAAGTTTTATCTCCCATATTATCCTCTTATTTATACTCTGAGGAGATGCCTTTTTCTCTCTGTCACACATTCTCTAGAGTAATTTTCTAATTTTCATTTTCTCCCCATTGTTAAAACATTGCACACAGTAACTAGTTTGGTAAATCACCTCTGAACCCATTCTGTGAATCAGTTTATCATACATGAAAAGTATTTTTTGTAACTGCAGCTAGAGCTTGAGCAATAAATGTGTGGAAGTAAATGCATTACCTTCTTCCAGCACTGAATTCTACCAATTATTAAGCAACAGGCTCTGGCACCAATGAACGTTTCTCATATCTCTTCTACAGTTATGTGAACCATTTCTAAAAAGTGCTATAATGACCTACAATACATTTCCTATACTGGTGCTTCTAACCTTACATTACCAGTTACATGTATCCATAAGTTCTTGGCAGCAAATGACAACTTTATTGTTATTGCAATAATCAAGATTTGCCTTGTCCCATAATTTGCAAATCTTTTTCAAATGTCCTTATACATCTATCCTGCAAGATCTTGGTAGTAAAACTTTCAATAAACTCATCAATTGTCTTTAAGTTGCATTTATTGGCACTGTACATCCACAGATGTCTTGTACTCCATACATGTACCACAGAGCATTTGCCACGGGTAGCACTACCCCCAAACTTTTATGATTGGGACGTGGAAGGTTAGATAGTCTTTGAGAAAGCATGTGACCATTCAGATCTAACACTTTGGGATGAGCATGGCTTTTGTATGTGAGATGATCATGTACAGTCATTGAGTGACACAACGTAGCCATAACATCTAGCCTCTGATATCTTGCAAAAATATTCAAAAAAAACCCACATATCTTCTAAACAGATATCATTTACTGATGCATTCCTGAAGAAGATCTGAGGGAGAGCTATCATCTTAGTGGGGTGAGATTTTAGTATGGACAGTGTGGGCTTTACATATGTTAACATAATTTAATGCAGATGGACAACCAGTTGGCTAAATTATCCCTTGAATCCCCTAACTCAACTTCTCATAGGAGGTTAATAGGTTAATGGCCATAGAACCTTTTTAAGTCTAGCTATTCATGCCCCAGTTTTCCCAATTATCAATGCTCACAGGTAGAACAGCTTTGGTATATGCATGTACCTTAGTACCCCTGTCCATAAGGGCCACAGGTGACAAGCCAGGGGTGAATTTTGATTTCCTATCCATTGGTCCAAATTGCATTCGAATAAGCTAAGGGAAGAGCTCTACTTTACATGAATGGGGAGTCTGCTGCAGAGAAGGGGTAATCTCTGAGACACATACCTGTCCTTCCAACATGTTTTGTTTGAGACCAGGTTTAGATCCCTACATTGGCTAATTCTAATGCTGTTTGTTTTGCACATCCATCAGGCCTGGATTGAAGAATGCCTTGTAGGTTGACATAGTTCACTCCTTAGCATTCTATAGGTGTACTGGGCTTTGAGGCAGTCTGCATAGGGCTTATTATTTACACCTTGTAGTTTTAGTGAGGACCCTCTGTGGTCACTGAAGTTGTTGCAAATGCCTGGTCAGGCACATGCCAAAGGGTGCATTGTATTTGATTAGTGGTCTAATGAGGGCTAAGTACTGTGAGACTATGATCTCCTTAGATCTGGATGCAATACCCTTACTTATAAGTTGCACCCTCTAGATGGATTTTCTTATTAGCATGCATACATGGTGATCAAAGTTCAGGTTACTGTCAGTCTGAGTTCCTAAGTCCCTTACCACTTGATCTACTCTCAGAAGAGTGTTAGCAATGTTTATAATTTGCAGGGGTGGTTGCCTTCCCAAACAGTATAATTATGTATTTTTTTACATTGTGTTTGAGGTCATGGTTCCTGTACCATTTATTTATCTGTGTCAGATCTTCCTAGAAGACATCTACATCTTTAGGGGATTCAGTGATTGCACCCAGCTTGCAGTCATCAGCAAATCTGGTCAGCCAAAGGCCCTCTACATTTGTTTTAACTTCAAAGAACCATATTCCAAACAGGAGAGGTCCCAGTACTCAGCCTTGTTGGACACTAATACTAACAAGCCTCTTGGTGGAGGTAGATTCCCCAACCCTATTTTTTTGTCGTAGCTATGAGTCATTTGGCTATCCGTTAGGTGACATAGAAATTTATGTCTAAATTTGTGAGTTTGTCTATAATACTTGAGTGAGGTATTGTATCAAATGCCTTTACCAGGTCAATGTAGGCAGTGTGTAGCATTTTGCCCTTGTCCATGGCTCTAGTGATTTTCTCAAAAAAGTCCACCAGGTTTAGTAGCCATGGCCTTCCCTTGATGAAACTGAATTGGGGTGGATCCAGTGTTTGATGATTTCATATCTCTTTGTTCATCAGGTTCACAACTATTCTTTTTATAGACAGACTTGCATATAATACTAGTCAAACTTATGAGTCTGTAGTTCCTTGGGTCTGTTAATGGTGTGCCTTTGTGTAGAGGGAGCAGTGCTCCATTCCCTAGAGATGAAGTATATCTGGAGGCTGTGGTTGAAGAGAGATTCTAGTGGGCCCGACAGGTGATGTTTCAAACTATTTAGGAGGCATCCTGAGACATTATCAGGACCCATTGATGTAGTGTTTTATCAGGACCCATTGATGTAGTGTTTTTAGCTCTGAATAGGGTAGTGAGGACATGTTGTTTAGTGCTATTTGGAGAAAGAAATGGTAGAGGGTATTTCCTAAGGGGAAATTGGGTGAGACTGGATCTAAATTTATCTGCCAGGAAATGTGCTATATTCCCCAGTTCAATTTAGGAAGTTCCATTTACTGTTAGTTCAGCACACTATTGGGTGCTCCCCTTAACATCACTTACATAACTGAAAAATGCCGTATTGGTTATCCTTAACCTGGGAGGCTATTTTTGTCTCAAAAAAAATTGGCGGACTTGATTCATCCTCAGAGTTGCTTCTTGTGACCATAACTCTCAATGAAACAGGGACAAATCTAAACAGAATCGGGGACACTTAAAATATTAACACTATTAACCTGAAACAATGACAGAACAAGAGAATGTGAACTAATATATGTTTTCTGAAGTAAAAGAAGTCTGTAGGTCTAATTGTCATTATTTGTTAAGTGTAATTTACCACCTTTTCTCTGGAAGTCACCATTTTTAGGAGGGGTTAAGAAGGACAGAGATAAAATTTGTGTAAAAAATCAGGGACATCCCTGAAAATCATAGATAAATGAGAGGTATGGTTGCAACTGATGAGGGAGTTTTTTTTTTTTTTTTTTGTCTTGGGGATAGCCCTTCCTGTTTTTGGACACAATTATGTTCTTTTTTTTTTTCTAGTTTGTCCTAAGTTTATGTTGGTTTGATAGTGCTGCTTCTATGCAATTATTTGCATGATTGTACAGGGTTTCTGTAAACACTTCCACATAGGCCATGATGCTCTCTGAGATTGGGGAGGGGCTTGGAATTTTGCTATGTATGCCATTATTTAATAGGAGATAGTTAGCCTTTGAAAAGTTCTTAAAGTTTCTGAGGTTTGCTTGGACTTCAGCCGTTATTTATTTCAAGGGTTACTGCTTTGTGATCGGATCTGACCAGTGAGGACATTACAAAAGGTGGGTGGTGCAACACTCCCCCATATTTGTGAGTAACAGATCCAATATATTTGTACTCCTTGTAGGTGTGCAGACTAACTGTTCCAGAGCATTTGCATTGACAAAATCCAGGAATCTTTGACTCTGCACGTTGGTGGTTGTGTATGTATCCCAGTTTATGGTGGGGTAGTTGAAATCATCCATGAATATGGTGTTGGGCTGAATTGGGAGTGATTCCAGTACATTCAAGTATGTGGTACAGTTATCCTCTGTCATAGACTGAGACCTATAGCAAACAATATGGTACTGGACTTTATGTAAGGTTAGTTGGAGATGGAGTAGCTCAAGCATGTGATATTGTTTGACTGATCTTGACGTGTGCTTACTTTTTATGTAGAGTGATACAACTCCATCTCTTGTCCCTTCTTGTGCAGTAGCTGATCTAAATGTGTGGAAAGTTTTATAGCCTTATACGGCCAGGATGACTTCCACGGCTTTAAACCATGTCTCAGTGATTGCACAAATATCAGTACTCTCCAGGGTGAGGGGGGCTTCCAGGGAGTGGAGCTCCTTGTTAAGACTTCTGAAACTGAGCAGCAACACCTGTAATTTACCTTACATAGAATTTACTATGTTGGAAAGTATATCAGATTGGCATTACTTAAAAAAGGCACTATAGGGGTGGATAATGTTTTGCCCAATATCCAAAAGCCTAGTGGGGACATGTACAGAGTGCAGACCATCCCTGGCAGAGCAGTGTGGTTTGTCAATCATGTCCTCCCAAGCTGACAAATATTGCAACCCCTTAAAATGACAACAGTAACTAAGCTTAAAGTCAATTATCTTCTGTTTATATTGTGGTGGTATCATCCTTGGAGAAAGTAGAATGCTCACTGCTAGGCTCATACCTTCCTGGGAGACACAATCTGAAAGCTGTGTCATGTCTCTCTCACAGTCCAAGGAGCTGATCTAAACAATCCTATCTTGGTTTATGATTTATTGTGAAACTGAATGGCAAGAAAAGATTTAGTTGAATTTATATTTTCTTTTTTACCACTGTTTTTCAGTGTTTGTAGGAAAGAAGGGATAGCTTGTACACAAGATTTACTTACTTATTTTGATTTATATTTTGTTGTTTTACCTTTAATTTTCACTGTTGATTATTAGAAAGGGGATAGGTTTTAGACAAGCAAGCTCTAGCCATCCCAAGGGGCTTACTCTGCTATAAATTCACATAGACTGCAGAGAGAACAACCCAGAGTTTAAACAATGCTATCTTGGTTTGTGATTTATCGATTTTTACTGTTAAAAAGAAGTGAAACTGTGAGTGATAGTAAATGAATTACAGCTTTTTTCTGACTTTCAGAACTTGCACAGTCAGAATCAACAACTTTACTGTACTTAGTTTAGCATTTAGTTTATGTTGCTTGTGTGATTTTTCTCATAGAAGTTGATTTGAATTTTCTTTGAATTCTGTGGTTCCTGATTTTGATTGGTCTTTTCTTTTAGAAAGTTTTATTTGTTTGAAACTGAGTATGGATTCCTTAAATGATTATATCATTAATGATTTGGTAAAGCACAAATATCTTGTACAGTGTAATAAATGCTATGCATATTTAAAGGTAACACCTGATAACATTGGTGATCTGTGTTCCTCGTGTTAAAAGCTGGATGATTTGCTTACCGTTATTAGAAGTAAATCTAGACTCGCTGATGATGATTGTACTTGTGCAATTGGCATGGCTTGGAGAACTGTTGATACATATATTAATGACTGGATTGGTGAAATAAATAATGTTAGGCAAAGAGAAGATACAACACATTTAGGAGATGATGTGGCTATTGTTTATAAACATAATTCAACCCCGATGAAACAAGGTGATGCCCCTGACAACTTTGAAATTCTGGCTGCAAGTATTTAGCAATCTGAGGATTTAAAGTGGAAACAAAAAAAAAAAGGAATAAGTTTACAACAAATAACTAGGAAGAAAAAGAAACTGATAAATGTCTGTAAATTAAAGAGAATGCATAGTAAAAAAAGGACACTGCTTTGTTATGGAACACACAGATTCAGAAAACCACCAGTCTGCAGAGAAAGGCATCATTTTTATAAAAGACAAGGGACAGGTGATAAGGAAGAAATAAAAATTGAATGTAGAAGGATTGAAGAACATTACTGTTAGAAAAAAAGAAGAGAAAGACAGATGTTGACTATATGGCTCAAGCTGTGGATGTATAAAGCCAGATGAGTTAGAATTGCATACTTGCAAATTTAATACGCAATGAAAGCAGTGGGATTAATAAGACTAATGCCGATGTAGATCCATCCTTTCTAACAATTGATAGAGCAGATATTATTCTAGTTGAAGTTAAAGATTCTTCTGATCTGGTCAGAAAAGATATTCTTCTAATTGGAGATTCAATTGTTAGATGAACTGATACTTATATTTGCAGAGAAGATAATGAACAGTAAATAGTGTTATGCCAGGAGCAAAAATAGAACATATGAGACAAGCCTTGGAACGCCTTAATGTAAGGAAGTATGGACCTGTTTTTATTCATGTCGGTACAAATGATCTCACATGAAAGGACTTTCTGACTATTTGTACTGGTATTAGGATGTATTTTTCACAAATCACATATAAAAAGGTTAGTCAGGTCACTGTGAATGAAAAGATCTTTGGGGGTAAATACCTACATGGAAAAAATGTCCTGTTTTAAAAAATGGAATGTGTAGAGCATCCAAGTCTGGTTTGGGCATACACATGTTCAGACAGGGTGGTGTGCATTTGTCAAGATCAGGAAAAAGAATTTTTGCAGCAGATATTTCACAATTATTGACTAACACTAGGTAGGATTTTTGCCAGGAAGAAAATTTAACAGTTCACATGTAGCAACATTTGATACATATCTGATGGTTGTTAATGGAGCATTAATAATATTTTTTTAATTGGAAAATTTCCTATGTTCCCATAAAATTGATGATGTTTGTGAAACATGGTTAAAGAACAATGATCAGAAACCAGTTCTGTCAGGTATAAATGTTTTACTATAACAGACATTCCAACAAAAAATCAAGTGAAGGTGTTATTACTGGGATTAAAGATGGTTATGAGACCTGTGATTATCACATGTTCAGTGATAACACCACTACTATAGACCATGTAACTGTGACAATAATGACAACACTGGAACATATAACAGTTGTTGAAGTGTATAGACCGCCAAAGTCAAGTGCTGATGACCTAGAGGAATTCATACAATTCTTGCATAAAACACAGGAGGAAAGAATAATATTACCTGTTGACTTAAATTTACCAAAAACAAACTGGAATAATATTGATTCAACAACATTAGTAAGGAAATTATTCACAATGTATGTTCAAGAACAACAATTGCTTCAGATTGTAAAAAAAAAAAAAAAAAAAAACTACCAGGGAGTGCAACATACTATACATTTTGTATTCCTAAAGAAATTACTGTTACTTCAAGTCAAGTTTTACCTCTGTTGATGTGCAATGGGGTTATAAAGGTTAACTTGTTGCTAGATATTTCTTCCAAACTGAAATCTAAACGAATGGACAGAAGATTATTTACAGATTATATGGAAGCAAAACAGTCACTGTGTAAAATTAACTGGAGTCATGTGTTCAGTAGAAAAACTGCAGATGGAATGCGGAAAGTTTTGAAAGAAATTGAGTGCAAAAAATCAATAAAAAATCTTTAACATCATGATCTAGGCATACGTCAGGGAGATATAGTTCCATAAGAACAAGATAACCTGATTACAGTGAGAGACACAAAATATAAGAAATAGAAGAGAGGTCAAACTCCAACTTTGAAAACTGAAATAAACAAGCTGGGCAAATAAAATAAGCATAGTGTGAGACGAGATCAAGAAAAATTTGAAGAAAATTTATGTAAAGATATTGAGCATAATAGGAAACGTCTTTATAGATACATAAAATGTGGAAGGAGTAAAGACATACAAATTGATAAACTATGTGCACATTCTAAAATGTATTCTCTGACACATCTCATTCAAGATATATTTATAAAATCTTATGCAAAACAGTTGGGCTCCAGAAAGAGGGTGATACGTTATCCAGTTAAACTCGACTCTGGAATCAAATTAGATTATATTGAAAAAGAGCTGCACAAAATGGATCCAAACAAACACGGGGAGGAGACAACATTAGTAATAATGACCTGAGAATACTTCAGCAAAAACTTACAGTACCATTGTATCTGTTATTTACTAGGTCATGTAAATATGGGGAGATTCCTCAAGACTGGACACATGCGCATATTAAACCTGTCTTTAAGGGAAAGGGAAAGGGAAGTAGGACAAACCAAGAGTCGTATAGACCCTTAAGTCTACTTTTATGCTATGGAAAAA